>NC_072032.1:900000-1131751 GCF_027791375.1 Indicator indicator | reverse complement strand
CCTAGTTGGTCCCACCCCTAAAAACCCCCTAAATTTGGGGCACGCTGTCCTGGTTTAACCCCTACCCCCCTCAAAGTGCACAACAATAACGAAATTATTTTCCAAGGCCCATTTCCCACCATAACACCCAGCGGTTTTTATAATTGTGCATAGCGCTGTGCGCCTACGCTTTGCCCATGGGTTTCCTAATGAACAACGCAAAGGCTTCCATGACCACATGGTTAAGCAAACCCTTTAGGTCTCTCATAGGCAGATTTCGCTTTCGTTTGTTTCCAACGCTCCTAGGTCACGGGCCAATCTATCGGAGTTGCCATAAACAAACTGAGAGAGGGAGGTTATGAGTTTTTACACTAGCCCCTGGCACAACACGACGCTAGCCCCGGGACAACTGGGTAACGGCCTGCTTTCACACACATAACAAAGTATCAAAACCATCGAAAATGTATGTTCGGCACCCTAGTTCCCACTAAGCGAGTTCACCTGTGTCCGCTTGTGGGCACCCTGACGCCGGCAGTTTGGCGGTCTGCGGGCGGTGGGATAGAAACAGAAGACCACGAGACTGGCCGCGTGCTGGTGGGCGCCACTACAGAAACCAACACACAATGGCCAAGGATGGTGAATTATCCATTGCAGATGGGGACACCAGCGAAAGGTGACCGCGCTGAGAGGGAGGGGAGCGCAGATCGCTGGTTGGGAGGGGGGCCCTTAGGAGTAGGGACGAGGCTGCCACTCGTGAGTAGGGCTGAGCACCGCGAGGCCCCCCACGCATATGGGGCGAGCGCATCGAACAGGAGTCCCAGCACACGGCCTTTAAGAAAGACGTCTAAGCGCACCACAGACGCTTCCGCTCTTTCCCACCGCTCCCCACCCTCCCTTGGCACAGTTCCCGTTGACAGGAAACAACAGGGTGTTAACGGTGGCGGAATATGCCACAAAGGGGGCGGGGGGGGGGGGGTGGGGGGGGGGAGCGAGGGGAGAGCACACGCGGGGGTGGGGGGGGGGGGGGGGGGGGGGGGGGGTGGGGGGCGGGGGGGGCCCGGGGGAGGGGGGGGGGGGGGGGTGGCGGGGGGGGGGGGGGGGGGTGGGGGGGCACACACATAACATCCACCAAGAGATGTTATATCCTGGGGGTAGGAAAGAGGCACGTAGACTGACAAACCCACTGCCCCCACCCCCCCGGAATAAACTGAGGCTCCACATGTAAGATCTCCTGGGTCGCATTTCCTAGAACAGCTTTTATAGACAGACCCCCTGGCCAAGAACCGCCTTTTTTTCTATTGGGCTACAAGCCTTCACCAACCGTAGCTTTCAGGCTGCCCCCCAGCGCGCAATTGAAACCTTCTGGCGCACTTTTGCATAGAATAGCACAGCTGTAGCTAGCGGAGGCCTTGCGCTTAAGGCCAAATTGGCTCGAACATCTTGCTGGCAGAACCTTTTGGTCCAGTTTGCTTCAAGCTTCCGACCTCAAAATTCGAGAACACGACGCGGGCCTTGCAGTTGCCCTGCCACCCCGTCTAGAGGTGCCCATGGGTCCCCGAGCCCTGGAAAAAGACCCGGCGAGCAGTGAGCCACCCCATACACAGCAGTCCAAGCCCCGCAGAGAAGATCCCACGAGGACCCTTCCGAACAGACAGAAGCCCGCCGCCGGTCCTAGTCCCCCCTCCTGCTGGCTGTCTGCCACGCCTTGCCGCTTTCACCTGACCGCTTGATAGAAGTGTGCCGTTGGGTGACCCTTCCCAGTTTTAGCCAAGAGGCCCAAGCAAGCCACCCTCTCCGCAAAAGAGCAACCCGGAACAGCGGGAGTATTGCATATTATAGTCTGCCCCTGCCAACGCGCTGACGAGCCGGAACGCAGCGCCTGGGAGAGCCCTTTTGTACGCTTGAGTCAAACCTAGTTCTCCCTTGCTTGGCAATCCTGGCCGTGTCGCTTGGGGCGCCGCCCTTACGAGATCTCAATACTACTCTACAAGCGGTGAGCATGCTAACACAGCCGGCAGGCCAAGCCCTAGCCAGCGTCCACAGCCGATACTGGGCCGCACGAGCTAAACTGACCGTAAAGCCAATCGTTAAGGTCGCATACGATTCACATTATCAGGGCTTAGCCCTTAGGCGGTTATTCTTAACGAGAGAGTAACGGCCTGAGGCTTACCGAAGCCCGTCCGGTTCGCCACCTGCTATATGCCTGTGAGCAGCGTGGAGAATCCCCTGCGTTCTCAGGGCGAACCAGCCTCTCCCCGGCGCGGTCGTCGGTCCCCAAAGTGGTCCGCCGCCCTCTCGCCTAATGGCGCCAGTTGCAATCCGACAAATAGTTATTCGTTATTGTATTTTGCCCTGAGGACCTGCGGCCTGACCCTTCCTATGTCGAGGTAAAACATAATAGTACCCCCTTTTGATGCTTCGACTCCAGCCTAGACAGAAGCGCGACCGAACGTCTGCGCCCGGAGATCGGGTGGTCTTCTCGAGAGAGCTGCAGATATGAGGGGACAACTTTTCAAATTACAAATGAAATAGTTCCCTAATTTTTTCAAATAAAACTACTCGGTTTATGGAGCCCGCGACCTGAGGAAGTATTTATTACAAGTACTCGATTGTTGGTTGAAGGTAATAATTGACATTGGAACAAAATACCCTTCGCCCCTCCCTCGGCGGTCGAACCGACGAAACATGGGCCCAAATAACGAGGCATGTGGCTGTGTAAGTGGAAAGCAAATGTGTTATCGGTGTGCATCGCTTGTATTTTGGACCTCTTTGCCATTGAAAATTTTGGTCCTGTGGGCGTCGGCCGTGGCCAGGAGACTGGTTACACCCCATGCGTCGACCCCCTCTAGAGGTGATAATCCATGTGGCTGTTAGACCCGAGAGGAGTGCAAGGAAAGGCATCCTGAGGTGCGCGCGCACTCTGGGGCTGGGCAGTAATTTAATCTTCTCGGCAAGTGTGCTCCTTCCAATGGCCACACGAGGCACTAGTATCTTTGGGCCCCCGCGCTCTCTGACGATACGCGACTGAGCCAGTTAAAAAGGTATAACGATCGGTGCCCGTAGTGCGACCGTTCGCGTCGTGCATTACTACTTCGTATGGACTTAGATAGCCGAGCCTTCGACACAGTCAGTTGTTACCCATTCTCTTTGGTTTCTGGAGGCAATCTCTCTGCGCCACCTTTATGTTGTGCTGCGAAGGCAATCACCTAAACAGGAAACTCGCAAGCTTAACATGTTTGAGTATCCATGGGTATGGGAGCGTTGGGTGCTGCAAAACCTTAACGGATACACACTCCACAGAAGCCAGCTGCACAGCGCGATCATCATGAGCTTGGCGCTAAATTACGCGCCATCCAGGATACCCACATCCGAAGCTAGGAGACCAAGGCTATTATTGGTGGTCCCCGACCCCCCCCATCTTAAACATGGTAAACTGTTCCCCCCCAACACTACCACCAAACAAGCCCCACTTCTGGCGGATCGGGCTTGCTGGGTCTGGCCCTCAGCGTGTGCAGTCAGGTCGTCGGCAATTTCATTCACTGGGAGAAGCGCGTTGGCCCTCCGCGTTCAGTTATCCTCTCAGGCCACGTAGCGCAGCGAGCACAAGTGTTCGTTGACGATAATTTGCACTGACTCATATATATATAAACATATACATTTCTCACCAGTCGGTGTCGGCGCAGAAAAAGATAGGGTCGAGCTTGCAGGTATGTATGACCCTCAACATATAAATGATTGATTTTTGTCTGGTTGACCATTATCAAAGTGGCGCCAGCGGCTTTGACGAACAGCCATTCGACTCACGAGCGTGGTATTCAGCCAGAGAACGTCTAAGAAACCTTCTGCGATGATTATAAGTAGTTGGATTTGATTCCTAATCTAAGCTCACACTCCAACAAGAACAAATACACTAATACCGCGAGATCAGCTAGCCTTCCAACGTGACAATTCTATGGGCGGACCTAGGACAGCAATTTGCCACTGTTGTTTAAAAAACCTCTGGCCATTTGCCCGTATACATGTCTTCGTCAGGCAATAGAAGACTGCAGTGCTCCAGTTGCGAAGCACGATGAGTACCACATATACACATGGATCCAGCACATAGTGGCCTTTACTTTAGAAACATGGCCAAAAAAAACAATATTCCAGAATATTAGGAAAATCTAGTTTGTTCCAAGGGCCATTTAGTTGCATGATGTTTAAGACAAGAGTTGTGTTTTAGACACAGTACAACCTAATGCATACGCCTGGGTTAATGGGCCTCCCACTGTGCCCAGTTGTCATTCTTATTATCATCTTGCTTTTTTACCTCTCTTTTGCAATTCTTTTTTACGAGGCCTTATAGAATTGCGATATCTACTATCGGGTGTGTCCTTAACGACTATTCCGAAATAACTCACAGCTCTGAAGAACAGCCATATACTCTCTCATCTGCGATGGTACGAGGAGTAATCCAACCCTATAGTATTTTTCCAGTAGCACAGCCAGCCTGGAGCATTTTAGCACTCGAGACATCATCCATCTATCGCAACCGTCGGCTTACATGGAGATAAAGAAGGCATATTGATCAACTTTAAAATGCTGATCATATCCATAGGTCCAGCAAAAGCCCCCTAAATCCTTGTCCCCGCACAGTAATATTTGCTCACTCAACAACCCCCATATTTCAAGAAAGGTGGTACCCTTTTCCTTGAAATTCGCCAGAGTAGTTTGTGAGACTGTCTCAACGCATGTCAGTTTTCCCCTATAGATGAGCTAAAAAAGGCAACACTGCTACAGAACAATATGGATCTTGTGTCATGCATAGAACCCACCATAATGGCCAGAGTTATTATTATGCCGACAGGCAGGTTCTTACACAATTTTTTCCATGGCTGGGCGAATGTTTTTAACTTCTTTAAGATCTACACCTGGCCAATTATGTTTTTAGAAAGAGAAAAAAGAACAACACACCGTGTTGCGTTGGAATTTCCTTGCAGGCCCGGCTCCGCCTAAGACCTCCAACTTCTTAAGTTGGCGCTGGCAAAATATCCACTTAAATGGCAAGCTCTATGTAGACCCGCAGTAAACATATGGGTTGCTGTGGTGTTCGCTAGTTCTGAACATCGAATAAGCTTCTTATTTTACAACCTGCCAGTTGGAGATTAACAAAACTAGGCCTAAAACCTGACAAGACTCCCAAGGAAGCAGCGATAGCGTTGTGGCAGTGTCGCTATCTAACTTTACTGCGATCCACTCCTCACAACTCGTCAACCAACTCCCACCCCCCATGGTTGTATTCATATGGAGCCCCTAAGGGGCGCGGTCCATAGCAAATAAACTGTTGTGCAGCACGAAGCGGACATAGAACACGCCTGCTTTAAGGGCCACGGGTCCATGATTTTCAAGAATAGTCTGTCAAAATTCCCTTTTATACACATACTGAGAGAATGATTTTGAAGTGACAAAGTTGGTAGGTATGGTAATTTTTTAAAGTCTTAGCATGATGCCTCCCTCCTAAAGCTTATGACTAGCGCGGGCCCGTGCTGGCAGGTTTTCCACAATTATATATGTATACTTCTTACACTAGGCCCTTATAGTTTGAGTGATGCGGTTGTATTTTATGTGTGAACGCAAAAACCCCCTTAAATAAAAAAGAACAGTAAGATAGTAGGTTGTTTGTGTAGTAAATTGACAGATTATGTAATAGGAACCTTGGTTGCGCGGAATCGTCTTAGTGGATTAGAATATTCATATGTTAAACTGAGTGAGTTATTGTTTCATATTGCTCTTCTGCGTTCAGTTTTAAGGTTTTAATTCAGTATTAGATCGCAACTGAGTATTCTTCCACTCGTAGTACGTGTGGCCCCCTGTGTTATCTTTTGTCACTCGTCTGAAGATGCAGGTCACAGTGAGCTTCAGGTTTGCACGCGGTTGAGATGATTTGTACATTTAAGAGTTGCGGCCTTGAACTGGCGCATCTATTTCACAGTCCGCAACAAATAGAGGGTCCCTTGCCTGCTACATGGACAGGAGGGGAATTCATAAATAGTTCATAGTTCCCGGAACCTTTTCTGTTATCCGGTTCATCAGATAGAGCATTGGTATTCATCATAGTACAAACCGAAACGCGGCTCTCCTGACCTATCATGTTAGGATAGTGAGACCTTTTCACCCTCAGAGGTTACTTACCATAAAGCGGGACAACATTATCTCATGTATCACCAATCCACCAGGGATACAGCTTCGACAGCTACCTGAAAACCTTTGGCGACATGGGCAAGAGCCAAACAAATTCCTTCTGAACTTATGCTATATTCCCTGAGGCACCCAATTGAGTTATCTCTTAGAAAACTATACTGCGTACCGAGTCAATCTGGCATGCCCCTCAGATACCGGCCATTGCAGTCTTGTGGCCTCGTGTCCCCAAGGAAAAGAAGCATCTGAAAACCCATCCAAGCGGCGCACAGTAAATGAAAAGGCCTCCAACATTAGGGCGACCAGACACACAAGTCCCGATTTCCTTCTTCCCTATATGTTAGTTGATAACCGTAAATGCCAACAGAGTGCGCGTAAGTGCCAGGTTCGAGTCCCACACCATTACCGTTTCCCAGCCCTACTACACCACATCTCCCACAGGCCTTCTGACATCCCCCATAGATAGAGTGGTCTCTCCATTTCTCTACATGCTTTATATGCCAATTCTCACGTGGCCCTCACCACATTCTTCAGCTACACTTTTCTACGCGGGTTACCCTCTCTCGTACTGTAGGCCATACATCTCACGACACACTGCAGAGGAAATGTCCTTTGGCTCCTTTGATCCCCGTATTTTTTATCCAACTGAGGAGCACTCAACAAAATCACGTAGCCCAATGCAATCCAGGACCCCCCCTGTTTGGTGTGGTAGATACTCACTAGACGTCCTATACCTGTTCCAACGTCTACCAAATGTTACCACATCTACCCAAATTAGACACCCCCTTCCCCCTATCAAATTGTTTTATCCCCCTTTCTCATGGTAACGTTTTTTTTGGTCATAGTAAGTGTGCGAGGGGGGGGGGGAGGGGGGCATGTTTCAAACACCATAAAACACTCGACCAAAAACGCTTGGCCAGTGTCCATCCAGGGTCCCAATTCAGTAAGATAACTGGCTCCCCCCTCTTGTCACTGTGCCTTACCATCATGTCACCGCTTCTCCACCGCACCATTCACATATAACTGGTACCACCCACGCCATAGGATCACAACTTGTCGTCCCTTTCTAGGGACACCCTGCCTTGCCAACATCACCGCTTTGGTATAAGCCCTACGACTGGCAGTGCTATCGGTGGGGATACGCGCTGCCGACCGACCTAAAAAAGTACGCAACTGCGGGGCCCACAAAAATACTTAACATGCTGATACATCTTTTACTCGTCGCCGTTTAACGCTAATGTTCCTTCTTAATAAATATCTCACTTGGACTCCCTGCCTCCACACTGACACAGCACCTATCACAGCTAGTATTATGCGTATATCTCCCCGAGTTCCCGCTCTGTGGTGCTCATTCCCTAAAGACCCACACCCCCCGCAGATGATGGCCCTAGATAGGGTCACAAATAACGCCGCGGTAGGGGGCGGCGCCCGCAGCTCAAACCCCCCGACGACCTTACCCTGCCACAGACCCCCGCCCCGCAGTCACCAACGCGACAAAGGGGGGGAATGAATATCAGGCATATGGTTGCAGCCGCGCCACCCGGACCCCAAGTATGTCGTGAGAGCCGGGCAAATGCGCAGTTCCCACGACACGCCCCAGCCGGCCGGGCCAGCGCCCCAGGCCGGCCCACGGCAGCAAATGCACCTGACCCAGAGGCCCTTTAAGTCCGCACTACGCAACCTGTGGCCGCCGCCGTTGTCGTTTTATCCGCTCCCAATGTGCGTATCCCCCCACCCCTCGCTATGGAGCCCCCTGGTCCCCGCACGAGGTCGACTGGGGCAAACGCCAAGCGTAGCAACAACCTCCACGTCTGGCATATGGCTGCGAATTCCCTACCTTAGCATCACCACTACGCGACCGAACCCCCGCGTAATGACCCCGTGGACAAGTTCTGGCTCACAATGTCTTTGGGAGACTGGTAGTAGCCCATTTATCAGGAAAACCCCCCGCCGGCACCCATGACCATATGGAGTGGGGACACATGGGTGCCATTGCAGCTGGAGCCAGCAACTTCTCTCGCTGGCGAGAGCTACATACCCACGACCAGCCACTCATAGGTCTGTACCACGTGAGGCGGACCGCCGGGGCCCACCCCCACAAAGATAAACCCTCTTTGCCTTAGGCTACCCACAGCCCGTACAAGAAACGTTAGGCCGTGCCCCGACTGAGGAGTGGGGCCCGTAAAACGAATGGTAACCCCCACCACCACAAAGTATATTGGTACCACCTATCCAGCCCACGTCTGCCCCCTCCAGTGGTAATAAAGACCTGCACCTTTTTTATCCCCCCCACCGTGGCCCCCCTACGCGGATGAATCTCATCACCACGAATCACCCCTGACAACTACATCCGATACAACCAGCTAGCACCTGCCTCTCCACGCTTGGGCCAGCAAACATTACCCCCCCCGTCCCACCTCCCTCCCTCAGCCCCCTTAGAGGGAGGATGGAGAGGGAGGGGGGTGTGGGAGAGGGGGTGGGTGGGGGAAGGGGTGGGGACGGGGGGGAGGGGTGGGGTGGGGGGAGGTGGGTGGGGGCAGGGGGGGGGGGGGAGGGGGGGGGGGGGGGGAGGGAGGGGGGGGGGAGAGGGTGGTAGTACACCGGGGGGGTTATGTGGATGTGGAGTTTGTGTGGTTGGGTGGGGGTTTGGTGGGGTTGGGGTTGTGTGTTTGTTTGGGGGGTTTTTTTATATATTATGTGTTTTTGTTTGGGTGGGGTTTGAGGGGGGTTTAGGTGTTGGGGATTAAGTTATTTTGGTGTTTAGAGGGGGGGAATGTTTTTTGATAAAAAGAAAAATGGTGGTCTGGACTATATTATGAGAGATGCAATAAGCAAAAAAACCGGCAGCCAGTAAGAACTTTTTATTAAACAACAATCCAACAGAACCTAACCAGTAGAAATTGTCTTTTACTTGACAGGTTCTATGCAAATTGAAGAAAAACTAAACGGTAGCCTCATGCCAATCCCCCTTGCCTCCACGGTAGCGATTTGCACAGCCCTAGGTGCGCATTCCTACTTTAAGATGATGGTCCACTCTATTATGAACATCGGCTCCGGTTGGTCCTCTCTGCATATGACGATGTATGGCACGCCCCCCCACCCCCACCGACCCGCCCACCCACACACACAGCATTGGATAGCTCCAGACACCACCAGACACGCATTAAGACACCAAGTGCACTGGCCGTGATGGGGCGAATGCCTTTTCAATCACCTAGGTGTTATCTCATGTTGGAAATGCGATGCGCGCCGGCGAGAAAGTTTTACGGACTCGCAGCTCTGAATTCTACATCCCCCCCCTGAGGCCCCTGGCCCTTACATGGGTGGATTTCAGAAGTTATTGGTAATGGCTGCGGACACTCGCGAGCACCTACAACCGAACTACGACACATATAGCATAAGCGCGTCACCGCCACCATACAATCGCCCCAGTCCTACTACGATGCTGGGTCGTTTGTACCTTAGGCACGAACAATAGGCCCCCAGACGCGACCAATAATTTCTTGCGTTGCTCGGTGGTAAATCATGGCTTCCGGATTTCTCTATCCACTTTGTCATTTTCTTAGTCTCTACAGTATACACTCCGGCCGCACTTCAGACTAAGGAAAGCAAAACACAACGAAGTATAAAATGTCAATTCACTCGTGCCAAAACAAGTTGTTCTTATATCCCCGCATCCCACTTTGTTTTTTTCTAGTGTATAAACAACGGGTCCAAAATTGTAACGATCACTTCTACTTCTGCATCAACAGCTATGCTTCGCGCGACAGAGGCTCAAATGGAAGATCTGTGTGGTCGTGGGCTTTAGAGATAGAATCTCATGACATGCGCGTATAGTTACTATATGGGGGGGAACCAGATCACAAGGAAAATCAGAGAAGTACCCGGGCGAAAGAGAGACCTTCACACTTTATATTATAGTTTATTCCACAACACAGTCCGGCGGCTTAGTTCCACGCGTGAGTAACACTGCGTCCCGCAATTTGGTAGTTGTTCACGCCTTCATCCAGTACTCTTTATGATAGGAGGTGGTGCATGTTATGGGTATAGCAATTTTTTTAACTCTACTGGGAGCTATAAGCTACGTAATTCCCCCTGGGTGTTTTGTGTCCCCTGGAAAAAATTCAGGTCCACGTTACTGTATATCCCTGGGGTTTAAAAGGGTGTGTCTTACCCATACCCCTGCCCATGGCGCCCACAGGCTATGGGAGCTGGTCTATTTTTTGTTTTTTTGTTTTTTTTTTTTTCTTTAACCACCTTGGCAGAATGACGTGATCAGGTTCCGACTGTTATCCCTACGCAGAACCAGCAAGTTGTAACTACTTTAAAAAACAGCGCACCTACGCTCAAAGTGAGAATGCGTACCGCGAGCATACGCGAGTCGAACCTAGTCACTGGGTACCGCTACAAAAATGAGACGGCCAACAAGCAAAGGACGATTTTGGGGGCGAAGCGACCCCAAACCAAAGAACCAGTTATCACACCTCAAACTAACTCTTGAGGTGGGTATTATGGGGTAAACCCTAGGAGCAATCACCGTTTGTACTGGAAACCTGCGCCCACGAAGCTGTTATCCGTATGTCGCGTCCGCACTAAGGAGGCAGCTATCTCTGGGACATGTGTGGGGCACTGCCCCCTATTTAAACTGCTTTCTGCTCTAAACTAATCAGATATAATACTGTATCTCTTATTTGTCCGTCCCCTGACCCTATCTTTCCATTTACCTGCTCACATCAGTGCCCCAGGAGACGTGACAACGCGTGCCCGGATTCATAATCTGAATGTGGATAGCCAGGAGAACGGGACCCCCTTCCGCCTTTTTACGCTCATCGCTCACCCCATTTCCCGAACGCCCTGGCCCAACAGCATTTAATTACGGTTAATGCACTTGAGATGCAGCGTTCGGAGAACCTATATCTAAACAACTACTCCTGACAAGGACATAAGATGAATCCCTCCCACTCTGTGGGAGTGGTGCTGGGTTGATTACACCAACAGACCGCCCTTCACACCATCGACTTGGCGACACTGAAATACACCTTACCCGTAAAGCCGACACCTGCGCCATGCAAGAGGAACCCAGCGTTGAGATCTTGTCCTCGGGCACATGCCTGCGAACACACGACGCTTGCCTCTGCCGGCGTGGACGCTGTGCCGGACAGGGAATATTTTTGTTTTAACCCCAAGCCATCAACCCCAGCGCACCTCCGCCCTAGAGCCACTTAAGGGGCGTGGAGACCATTTCTGCACGGGGAGCATAAGTTAAAATAATTTATACTCCCAGAGCATAGAGTGCCCAATACGCTCAAGGGGGCCAGTCTCCATATAAGCCAATAACAGTAAATTACGTATATATACACCTTGGGATTATACCGGGTCTTGTAATCCACTCCGGCCCATTTTTGTCACATTGTACAATGACTACTGCACAGAGGGAAGGCACACACATATGTGTAATCGCACCCCAAACCTTTACCCTCTCTGGCCTTCTGCCCCCTCTCATCCCCAATAAGGCCCCAGTGGGTAGCGGCGGCCATGAAAGATGCGCGCTCAGCTCCCCGACGCGCCCCACCACAATCTTTCCCTTTGCTGACCATCATATATCCTCCCAGGTTAGTCAAACCTTTTGTAGGGCCTATTTGTCGAGCGCCTATACATCAACATTTACTTGACCTACAACGGCCCACAACCCTTCTTATATCTGCAGTAGTGGAACAGCGCTCCCCACTCCTTGGGACACGCCAATTGTACGAGCCGCTGAGATAGAGTAGGGGAGATCAACCCTGGAGCAAGTGAGATGGGGCAACGTATCCCTCATCCTTCTAGCTCTCTGGCAGCCCCTTTCCTTCCCACCACCGCACCCACGATCTGACACGATGATGTCCGCGAGGGGCCCACCCCCAATGGATTGTTTCTACTTGGGGGCAACCCCTACAATGTAGTCTAAACAAAAACGCGGAGGATGTCCTGGCAGGCACCCCCCCCAAAATGGTCTTCCAAGCACTAGATCGCTCGTCAAATTCCACCCGCCCCAAACCCAAATTCTCTCCCCCTAAGAGGAAGATCGCTGGCATGATTCCGCAAATCCATTGTCTCCGCCCAGCCCAGACCAGACCATTACTCTGTTCTCCCGCAGTACGCTCACACGCTCTTCGGCATCCATCTCCCACTCGGATAGTACCGGGCTATGCCTTGGAACGAGGCAGCCCAGCAGCAGCTGCCTCTCTCCCTGCCTGGCTCTTTGCTTGTCCTCGCCGTGCACGCGCGCCAGTGTGCCTGTGCTTAGGTGCACGAAACCTAGACCCGCTCAATCCCCAGAGCCGCCCTCCCAAGGCCAGGAACGGAGATGTTGATGACAACCAACACTGTTCCTAGGTTAGGTGTGGGGTCCTTCGCTTCTGGAGTGTTGGTAGGAACTAGCACTTCTCGTATTTGGCTTATGCTCAAGCTATCCCACGATTTGTCTGCGGCCAAACCTCATGGCCCGACACAGAGCCTGGGCCATGAGGGCACTTGGGCACCAATCGGCGCTCCCCACCCCACGTAGTGTCACTACACGCCCCCACCGTACCCCCCCCCCGCCCCCAGTGTGGCGCCCGCCAGCGGCCATGTAAAAGCCCACTCGTGTATGCTCCAGCTGCACGACTGGGTGCGCAGCACGCTCCAACATCGTACCTACTCTGGGCTGTCCCCTCCTGCCACTTCTAGCTCATAGCTGAACACATCACACACTCCACATTATTTATCCCCCAAACGGTTAAAAATGCCCGCCCGCCATCGAAACCGATCTGTAAGAATCCTTTTTTTTCTTTACTTTGTTAGCAACCTTACTATCAACGTCATTACGTGACATCATTGAATCTGACGCTACTTACCACCCGTCTAGCTAGAATGCCGCAGGGCACCTCAAATCTCCGGTCTTGTCTAACATGTCCGGGATATGCCCTCCCCGCAGGGCCATACCCGCACCCACACCACCTTCCGCCCTACGAACGCGCGGCCCCTCTTGGGGGCCACATTCATTAAGGAGTCAGAATGGTTAAACTTTAGAAACGCAGATCAAACCAAATTCCGTTTACAGCAACCCGGGAATAAAAAACACCCGCCCGTAGAGTCCCCCAGGGAGGCCGACCAGACCTGAGATCTCTTCCTCTGTCCCCCCTACCCCCTGCCTAGAATATTGTTCTATCGCTTTGGCCTAAACACTCCTCCACGTCCCAGCCTCCACTACGTACCTAATCTGCACACTGTGCCTTCACTTTTACTGTCCTCCTCCGGTACTGCTTTAGGATAATGAATACAGCCATCGCCTATCGAATGCAGACGCTTTTCACTCCACCCAGATCGCCCGACCGCAAGGCACCCTGATTCCAGGACCTTACTAACAGACTTCAGGAGAGGCACATCTCCCTCGACCGCAGTCCTCTACCCGTAAGCGCCGACCTTTAGGCCCCTTGAAGCCACTTGACCGCCCCAAAAACATACCAATGCCAGCCCAGGAGTGCACACTATTCCCTCACATCCTTACCGTCAACACTCTAAGGGTTTTCCACGAAGTACTGCGCTCGCTCAGCGCAGGAAAACCATGCGTTGGGTCAGGAGGGGGGCGTGGCTGAGACTGGCCCGCTTCCCCCCCCCTCACATGGTCGCAAGTAGAGACATCCATAACCGTCCACCGCCCCACAACGGCCCCCCCCGCACGACCCAGACCCATTACCTCACCCTAAACGCCCCGAGCCACCTCCTGGGGGCAGTAACTCAGGCCCAATGACCCTGTCCATAGGCTCATAACCCCCCTGTTCAACCCCAAACCCCCCCCAGGATCTAGTCTTGCGAGTCGCCCGGGCACACTGTAATGGAGCCTGACTCCTAGGTACTGTGCATGCGCGCCCATGCTCTCCGCAGCAAGGGGGCCACAGTCCGTCTCTGGCACGGCCGAGGAGCAGCGCCACCGTCCCCCCCTTCTATATGTGATAGGCTGCCACAACCGCCGCGCTACTCACGCCCCGACCGGCCAGAACTACACCGGCGACGCACCTCCCCCTGACCCCCGTCACTGGTAACTATTGAGTATATACGCTACACTTGCAATTAAAATTATATAGAGGAATAACCTCGATTAAGATAAGGAATATAATTAGCTGCTTACTACTACTATGTCCGTCCCGCCGCGGGGCGGTCTGCTGCGATATGTTTAGAGCTTTTGTGCGGCTGACTGCGCTTAGTCATATCGCAGGGGGCTGGCTTCTCCGTCTATACACTAGAGTAGTATGGCGCGAGGACCCCCCCCTACCCCGCCGGAGCGCCTTTATCCGCCGTACTAAACATCCTGGCCGACGGACCCAATGGGAGTAAGCTTGGGTCCCCACATCCCAAAGCCCAATTGGGCACCAGGGCTAGAAGGCGCACCGTCCAGCCCCCTGCGACAACCATATTGTAGTGAGTCACAAACGCTCGGGCTGGCCCGCCATGAGGTAGTACGTTCTGACTGGACTGAAGCCCTCCCTGGGGGCTCTCTGTCGACTACTGGCCGTTTAGATCCACACCCTGCAACACAGGAGCTTGGATAAAGGCAAGGGCCCCCGGCCCCCCGGGGGCATGTGGGTTTCGTGCGGAAACCAAATATGCTTGAGGACCAGAACAGCGACGCACCCCGGTTGCACCCCCCAAACATCGCCCCCACTTGTAGTACAACACTGTCATTTAACCGCGAGTAAAAGCCCCGCGTTGTATTTGCGCCCCATCCCCCGGACCCATTACCCCATTCCCCCACGAATGGCCTAGTGCGGATACCCCACAACCAGTATCCCCACCTAATTAGCACCCAGGCTGCAATATTCCTCACTCGCCCACAAATAAACGTTCATATACCTTTTGGCGCTGGAGCGCCCGCGTGACACGACGTCCCAAGAAATAGCCGAGAGGGTACTTTGTTGATCGCACCGATCGACATTTTAATCTCAAGTCTATGACGAACCAGGATGCCATACACCAGAGTTCCCTCGAACCCTGAAACGTGCCCCACCACTGTGTACCTTGAAACAACCTACAGTTGGGCCACCCCAGGGTCCCAAGACCACCTGCACAGCACATCTAACTAGCACACCGCATTCCAACGGACTTATTGTAGCCCCTGTCGAGCACCATGGTAGCTAACCGACACGCCAGACCAACAAGATGTAGGACCCCTACAGATTATCCCCAACACACTGCCCTGTGGTAGGCCTAGTGATGGCCTCGTCTAAGGCGCCACACGCAACCACAAATAGAGCTACACTCCCGAAGTCAGGTTAATTCCGCTTGACAGAGCCGCCATAGAAGTAGAGCGGGCGATAAAACCCCCCACCAGAGGTCTGGGGGGCCCTAACTTGGAAATGCCTGTCCCTACGAGGACACGGAATGAATTAGGGAGGATTGCCCTTGACTCTGGGATTAATGGTATTTACCACGAGGGTTCAGCGAAACACACGACGCTTAGACACCGGCAGGAGGGCCCCTATGTTTGCTCAAACTATCGACCACTCTGCACCTCCCGTAGGCAGCCACCCACCCCACAGGGTTAATGGCCCCAGGATTACGTCCACCCCAAGGGATAGAGTAGTGATTGCCCCGCCCCCAACCGACTTGTGGGAGCTATGGGGCCGAGACCAACTAGGCCCCGCCCCACACACGCCTCCCCTCACGTGACCCACGGGGGCCCCCACCCCAGTTAGGGAGTGATGCATACCTTAGGAGTTGATAGCCCCACCCCCGTGGGCCCAGGACTAAAAAACCTACCCAGACAAAAAGCGCGAGGCCCCCGCAGCTTGACGAAGGCGAGTATCTGATGCTGGGGCAAAGGATCCCCAATATACCACGCGCCCCCCGAACTCCCCGCCTAGAAGATGCGACGGCCGCCATCGGTCTTAGTGTTTTACAATATGCAACTAATTAATGATTAATTTAGACAATAGGAGCCTGTAACCCCTACATTTGAAAGTATAACACAGAGCGCTTATAAGCCCTCGCAGTAATTCCCCCAACGAGTAGTTATTGATTCACGCGGCGGTCCCGCCCCAGTAACCAAGTTGGCCCCTGATTACCCCCCGCCCCTCTACCCACGGTCACCTAAGACCCTGGAATGGACAGTCACACAGGTTGCGGCATAATTCAAATGACATAGCATAGTAACTGCCCTAACCCTCCCCCACTGCTCCACATACTACGGCATAGGATCACTTGATTGGACATTAGAACACCGCAGGGGGGTGGCCCGATGCCACCCATCGCCCGCTAATTACAATTCCCCACAAGGGCCCCTGCCGCAAACCCGGCCCATGGACGACCACGGCGCCCCGCCCTGAGAGCTTAAGTTTAGCCGGCAGTCAAGGCAAACCCCCCAATCGTCTATCTTGTCGAACCATATCAGCCAGCCCCCTCCCCCAGCCAGCCCCGACAAAGTTGCCAGGAGACGGACGCAGCGAGGCGGATCCGCCGAGGAGGTAGGCAAGGCACCCCCCCATAATTCGTATCCATGGTGAACCCCTTTACATGAGATCCCCCCAGACCCGTTGAGTATCTGATCCCTTCAGAGGCAAAATTTTACTCCTGAGCGCAGGTGAGGCGTGTGTTTTTGTACCTCCTCTAGGTTCCACCTCCGTGGGACCCCAGCCGTCCAGGAGTTCCTCGCCCCAATCCCGGGTCGTTATCTACTTGGGGGAAGTGGCTTACGACCTGATGGGCCCCAGGACCACGCTAGTGGGGCGGCCCCGACCGCCCTTTAGTTTCTCCAACCACGACAACTTCCCCCCTCGACGATCAAACCTACGGGTGTGTTGGCAAGAGAGACTCGAGCCCACGTCATTTCCCTCCATGGCTTACCCACCAGCCCGTCTGCACCTCAGTCACACTCCCTCAGCCCTGCCCATCCTCGTAGCGCGCCCTGGCCCTGCCCAAACCATAGCCGGGACTCCCCACTCCAGAGTCCCAAGCACCCCCCACTGGAGTGCCCCAAGACCCCCCTCCCCGGGAAAGGCGCGTACCTCGCACCCACATCCCCTCCCCTGGGTCTCTCTACATCGATCCCCATACCCCCGGCCGCAAGGGCCAATCGTCCGAGCCACCAATCGACTCCCCGCGACCTGTAATCCGGGCCCCCGTCCTCCTACCAAACGCAAACCGCCCACCATATAGCCCCCATCCCCTGGGGGTACTCACACCCCCCTTGGAGAGTCACCCCCCGCCAACGTCGAAATGCTCCCCCCCCATCTGCTCCTCTGATACTGATGCTATGAGGCTGAAATAAATGTAGCCACCAGGGCGCCGCGGCAGAAGAACCCCCCGCAGCCCCCCCTCCGCTGTGCTAAATCCACCCGACCCCTGGTCACCGGGACACCTAACTGACAGGCCCGCATCCCCCCGTAGCGCGGGTCCTCCCCGCCCCCTGAGGGGGGTGCCGACGCCACCCGCCTCCTTTATCCCCCCGTCCCCCTGCACCGCCCGCGACCCCCCCCAGCCCCCCACACCCCACCCCCCCAGCACTGACCAACCCACCCCCGCCCACGCGATCTTCGTGTCACCCTCCGCGCTGGACTTACACAGAATGGGAACTCACACCAGGCCGCCCCATTCACCGCTGGCTTATAAGATGCACTCGGTGCACCTTCGCAAGGTAAGTCGCCCCTGAACGCCCACCCCCTCCACACATAGGCCCCTCCGCGGCACCGTCTACTATGATACAAATTTAGCGTGAGTGCCTCCCCAGCCCACACCTGGCCCAAACCGTACACCCCCTCCAAGGGGTGTGTGGTGCCCCCCTCCAGCCCCAAGTTGGGGCCAATTAGGGGGGCCTAAGAGACCCCGGGGACCCGGGGAAACAACCCCACCCTATGGGGACCCCCCTAGCGGCCAGGGGGGCGCTCCCCCCACACCTCAGAATGACCACCACGGCCCCAAGGCTACCGGACCCCAGGGCTAATGGCCCGCCGCAACTTATGGGTCTCCCCCCATATTGTGGCCCCCCCCCCATGGCCAACAACCCTGGCTATGGGGCACAGTGGGGAGTTATTCGCGCTCCCTAGCACAAACCCAACCCCGCCCCCCCCCAGGTCCCCGGCCCTCGTCAGTTCTCCCCCCCACCCCCCTGGCCTAGGATTCGTCTCACGATCCGGACAGGCCAGACTCTTGGGACGACCCCCCCTGCTGCATCGCCCGGCTAGGCGACTGTTGGGCGAGGGGTTTAGTAATGGACTTGCTGGCTGGGGCCCTGCACGTGCGTAGGCGCAGACCGCCCCCCAGCCGACTTAGCCCCCACGTTTGTTTACAATTTCAATCCCGACTTGAGCCGGGTCTGGCAAACTAAACCCATGCGCCTATTCCCTCGAGCTCGTGTGTCTATTTCCCAAAAGATCCCCCCTCCATGCCAAGTGGGGTCCCACGACCTCACCTCGCCGCTACCCGCCCGCAGACTCTACCTCACCGCTGGCCCCGGACCCTGGCTCCTGACACGTCCCTTGGGATGAACCCCCATCCCCTTTGTCGCGCACGCATGCGCCACACCCATTATACAGCGAGAGGGGTAAGAGGGCAACCCTCCCATCGGCGAAATGCCGCCCCCGGCACCGCCACCCAGGATTGGCCCACCATCCACGTACAAGCCTGCGCATTGCCTCCGGGACCGGGCGCCCCCCCAGCCCCTGCCCTAGCCGCTAGTGGGGGGGCCGACCGCCCCACCCCCCGTGAACCTGGGGGGGCTATCTGCCGCACGTGTGGTACCTGGAGTAGCCGCCAACAGCACCCGCGCATATACCACCACCCCCCCCGGCCCCCTCACAACCCGAGGGGTCCCCGCGAGGCCATCTCCCTGGCCCCCATCTTTGTGTGGCGCCTTGACCCCCAGACCCCATAATAAACAAGATAGCCGTGCCGATGATCACCCAAGATTGCCCCCAAAAGAGCACGCGCCACACTATGCGCGTATTGCCCGATCACACTTGGTTCGAAGGCCGAGGCGCCATGTCGTTTTGTGTGGCCCGCCCCCCACAACGTTACACGGGTACAAAGGCGATTGTGCTGACCCTGGGTCCCCGGTCTCCCTTGCCCCTCGCACCCAGCGCCCATATTCGACCCTCACCATAGATAGCCCCCCCGCTAGGTGTTGGAGGTATAACCCACCGCACAAAACCATATCCACGCCGTGCGATACCGGATTTGTCTGGTGGCAAGCCGGCAGATCCAACCGCCAGTACCCCCGGACACTGACGACCGCCCATGCAGGCTTGGGCCCCCCCCCTGAACTCCTTCGAGCCCAGGACCGCCCTGGGGTAAAACGTTCCTTGTTGGGTTGGGACACAATCGTACCACCCAAGCGATGCACCTGGTAACTCACACATGCCCACACGCCATTAGGAATGGGCGGCCGATGCAGGGCGACACCAACTGGAGGAAACCAGGGGCGCAGACATTGGCCCCTCACACGGTATACAGATAGTCGAACTTTTATCCACCGGGGTTTAATGATATCCCGGGCTCAAACGCAGGGCCACTCCCCCTTCCTGTAATTGAGTTGGTGTATTTGGCGCGGCCAACCCACCCTGGGCCCAAGCCCACCGGTGGTGCCAGTATCCCCACTCAGGGGAGCCTTCAATCCCCAATCCACCTGCATGAGGGGCCCGCGGCCCCCTCCGCATGAGTAATAGCCCGACAGTATGGCAGGGAAGTTGGCCTTATGGACCCCGCGCTACGCATCCTGCCCCGCGGGACTCTCTCCCCAGTCCACATCAGACCCCATAGGGATCTCCCTTCTGGGGGGGACCACCCCAAAAAATCCTGGCATTCCGCCATCGGCCTCCTTGTAAGCGGAGGCGCACACTACCCAACCGCCTTGGCTTCCCAGCACGTTGTTCTCCCCTTACCACATCTTCCTCCCTTCCAGGAATTGATGGGCACTCGGGGGCACACCTCCTCCGGTATATACACCAGGAGGGAGGTCCCGTCCCCCTGCACAACCTAGCACCAGCTCCCTACAGCCTCATTTCTCTTCTGGACGCAACTCCGATATGGGCTTCCCCTGGCAACTGATACAAACATCGAGAACCTGATTTCCCCCCTCTCTCTCTCTCCCCAAGCCTCACTTGCGAATGAAACTGACCCTCGGCCGATGTGGTCATTTATCCGGTTATCCCCTCCCTTCGTAGTTTTTCCCCTCATCTTTTTCTGTTTACTACTGCTATATCCCCCCCACACCATCCCAAAAAAAAGGCACTTGGAGCGATTTGTTGAGTTCCCATCCTTCAGCCATCGTTCAATTTTTGTCCCTTAATCGAATCACCACTTTGCTGGAAAAACAACCTATATGTTGCATCCTCCTTTAACGCACCCCCGTTTGGGGCAAGCCATGACAGTCTAAGTTGTGACCTCTGGCTGCGGCTCCGCGCCTTAGGTCTAGGGCTTTTGGTGGCCCGTCCTAAACTATATCTTTTGTCCTACCGACCTGAAGACTGTAGGCCACAACCATGCCTCTTTGCTACGTAAAACCGCCCCGCTCCGAAGCCCCCCCCCTGGGAAAATACCCCCTCCCCGCCCCCAATTTTTATTGGTTTTGGTGGTCTTCCAAAGGTGGGACACTGCACCACCACCCCCCCCTGTATTTTGTTACCCTCAATCGTTCCCCTCCTCTCTAGAACTAGTATCTCCTAGTGCCCAAATCGCCCCCTCGAGAGTAGACACCGGTTTTTTTTGTCCACCTCCACCCACCCCATTCCAGCTGCACACCTGGATTTCTGCCAGTCCCCGTCACATGGGCCGCACAGGACCCGCGCCCCTTCTCTTTCCTGGGATGCAACATGTCAACTCATGCAGTTTCTATGCATTATCAACGTTTGGTTGAGAGCGCTTGGCGCTGATTCCCGCTTGGCAAACGCTACAGTCCGGGAGGCCACCGGCGCTATCCCCTGTCGACGGCCCTCTGTTTTTTTTTCTAAAACAGGGGCATGCTTCCAGGTTCCTCCCCCAACAGCGAACTCTTCCGGTTCTCGCCGAGTATGGGTTTTCCCGTTGATCCTCCCGCACTCACCAACCCATGATCAGAGTTCGCCCCCCCTAATTAGCCGCGCGTGGGGGGAGAGTCACCGCCCCCGCTAGAGGAAAGTGCGTACTCGGCGCGCGTTTAGCGCGCTGCTCTGCGCCCCCAAGCACAGCCTGATGAAGGTGTTGTTCCGACCCAGAAAAATTATGAGCACACCAAAACCTCAACTTAATTTTTTCCGAATAGGTCCGCCCAGAAACAGTGGACCCACCCCGAGCCTCATGCATCGCCCCCCTCCAACCAGCATCCCTGCCCACGCAATCCTGCCGCCACCAACCCCCCTAACTCCCTAATCACTGCGTGTTTGGCATAACCAGGCGACACTTCGGAGCAGGCGATCTGTGCGCACACGTCCCTGGGTGTCAGAGGCCTTTGGAGCGCCCTTACCGTACCTCAGCCTGGGGAGGTCAGAGGACCACGTGCTAGCCATGACGCTCGGCACCTATAACCACTCCCAGGTACACCTTCCCTAGCACAGCCTCTACTATCCAGCATGTGATTCTTGCCACGGCTGTCCCCGTGCTCACAGCAGGCGATGCTCCCCCCTGAGCAAAAGGTACCTTACCAGTGCAAGCCCCATCACCCCAAAGCGCAAAAGAAGACCCAGCAAAGCGATACCCCCCCACCCACCCCGCCCATGAATGAGGGTGCAAGGCGCTGCTCCTCCAGCTGACGCCTTTGCCACACACGAGGCCTCACACACTACAATCAAGCTCCACCATACCCCTACTATCATTCCCACCTGGGTTTCCGAGTTGGGGGGTTAAGTGTTTTTATACTATAACAGAACTCACCGACCAGGACCTGCGATCACGCAGGACTGTCGTGTAATTAATGTGGCAGCTTAGTTCTGCCCGGCTAACACTCTGTCAAACCCAAAGGTCCCCCTGCAGAATACACATGTCAACGAAGATCCAAATCGCCTTACCCCCCTCTGAAACGTTTGCCAGCTTGTTTACAAGACTATAAATCAAAATCCCAGCCTGATCCTTAATAATAAACTGGTGAACGCGTATCAAAAGCTTCCTCGCTCCAAGGTATAGCATCGTAGTAGGAGTGTTCCCCCCATAACCAATAACGACACACCAGCCTGAGGCGGAGAGAGACATTGATCTTTTGGTATGTGCTAATCCACACCCACCACTACTCACACAGTACAGATTCCGGGACCATTAAAGACCTAAAACAATAGAGGTACTCCTGTTCCTATGGCGTAGTGACCAGTAGTATGTAGGCCACCTGTAGGTGTAGAGATAAAATGCGAAACGCATCATGAAAAAGCCCGGTGCGGCAGTAGATCTACGATGACACCTGGGGTTACGCAATAGCCTTGCCATGCCTAATAAATCGCCTGACTCGCTATGATTGCGCAAAGTAACACGTAAAATACTCGCTCCCGTCACATCGTCCGCCCCCTTTAACGAAGGACTGTTTCACATTACTCCCGTGTCCCGGGCCTGCGATCACACGGAGTAGCGTAGGGTATCTAGCCCCCACCCCGCTGGGGGGGTGGGTCCCCCGCCTATAGGAAATCCCCACGCCATGCGCTGGAATTTTCGGGGCGCCAGGTATGGTGCCACAAAGTAAACCTGGTCCCGCAATACCCCTCCACCATGGCGCTTTTTCCACACACGAAGCTTACTCGAAGGCCCGGTACCCCCCCCCCCCCCCCCCACCCCTCTCTTCAATCCCAACCACCATGCAAGTTGACTTGATGGGTTGGCCTGTGCCCCCCACCAAGTGGAAGGTGGGTCGGCACCTCTGACAGTAGCACCAGTCACAATCCTGGTGAGTGGGAAAGCCCGGGCTGTTATTATGTAAGTAACGTACCCCATAACCCTAGCACAAGGCTACTCATTGGGGCCAGCACTGGGCATGCCTGCTAGCTACACTTGGATTCACCCCCAAGAAAGCGCTGCGCGTAATGGCGAGATAAGAGGCGTGAGGGTGGGGCTGGGCACCTACGGGCGGAGCGCTCTGGGACATGAAGATTCGATAGCTCCTTATATTCAGGCCATCCGCCTTACCCTACACACGGCCCCTCAGGGTGAGCCCCCCCTGGCACTGTGTTGCCTATACCGCATTACACACACAAACCGCACCCAATCCGCCACAAGAAAAGTAGAAATCTGTGTCGAGCGTCATCGCCCCCATTCCCAGGCCGCCTGACCCTCCTCTCAAGCCCTAATGGGTCCGCAGGTCCCGGGGAAAATGAGACCCTAAGAAGCCGCCCCCCGTCAGACGTATGATACCCCCGAGCCCCAGTGATTCTATGAGGTAGTTCAAAAGCAGAACGGGAGTTCTGCCAGCGAATGCGCCCATCGCCAGGGATGTATTTCGCTGGACCAGCGGGCGCTTGGCCCGTGGTCCCCGCCCCAGCTGGCCATTCTCCGCGCAACTCCCAGAACGCCCACTCACTACCCTGCTCCTCGCGCACACGCTGTGACCTCTCACTTCCGAGCTCAGAGCGCACTACACTGGTGAACAGGGTTTGGCCCGAGACCTAGTGGCCAAGTGGTTCCCCCCGACACTCACCCCAATTCCAGCTAACCGACGTTCCCAAAGGCCCCCCCTCCCTCGCCCGTGGAGCCAGGGGGCGGGCCCGCCCTTCCAAGCTTGCCACCACCCCAACCGTTGCACGACTCGCCTGAGTGCTCTCTGCCCTCGCTCAGTAGAACCAACATGGGCCCCATACCTTCCCACTCGCTCCCCAATGCTGCTGTATGCAGGAACCTAGGGTTTCCCTGCTCTCCCCTCGTGTGATCCACCAACACTCTAGAGGAACCTGGACACCCGATTAGGCAGACTCTCTGCGGAGAGTACAGTTCAAGGGAGGCGGGAGACAACACCAAATTTGGGGAAATCGACTCGACATCAGATAAACCGTATACCTCCTGGTGAATATTTTTTAGTGTGTTGTAGTGGTAATGACGGAGGCAAACTTCATCTAGCGTTTAGGGCGACAAAACCCCAGCATAGGAACGTGGAGTACGAGGGCGGGCTTGAATCGAAAGGCCATCCCGCCCCTGTGGTTTCATGGGCGTTTGTGCGAGTGTTGGGTATAGTAGCGCTCAACTCATCATAATGTTCTGAGTTACAGCCCCTAGTGGATTTCAGTTAAGTGGAACACCCTGCGTTGAGATTGTCTAGAGAAATGGTTGTTCATAGTCCAGTGAAGATTCTGTGCGCAGCCTGATTAGGCCAAGTCAAACCCGAGGGGCAACCCCACGCCACGATCCGGCTTTTCAACAGCGTAGAGTGGAGTCGCCCAACGGGGTCTCCACTATTATTCTGTATGCAGTTGGTGGACTAATTTTGGTTAGGGGTGTCCATATTGGGTGAGGACTGCCTGTCACCCTCGAAGTACCCTTGGGGCCAACCTGCTGGATAAGCACGGTTAGCGTTTGCCAAGCCCTCCGAGCACGGGAGGGAGCTGCACAGACAGCTCCACCGTGGCAAGCCCGGCCGCGATACAACCAAGAGACTGCCCAGCATATGATATCGTCATGAAGGAGGACGCCGACGAGCCGACACCTTGGGGGTTGTGCAAACTGCGATAGGTGAGGCACAACTGGAGTCCAGAGCTTGGGCTACGCGTTTCTATAATTGTATGTGTATTTTCTCCGTCTGGGTCCATTTACCATTAAACTCTACTGGCCCTCCCCATATCCTATCTGGGGCACCGGTGCGCTGGCGCTCATCATCCCGCCGTTAAGAGTTCTACCCACCAACAAACAACCCGAGGATGGGCTCACGAAGTCTGCCCTTGCGCCCCCCCTCATCACTATGGAGCAAATGCATGAACAATGCACGACCGAACTCGACGGTAGCAGCCAAATAGCACAACGCCCGAACACACATGGAGTGGGGCAAGCTCCCGAGACGCATGTGTCGTTGGCCCTCCCTTGTGGTGAGGTCCCCACCCTGGCTGAAGGCGTGCCACAGTTGATACGTTGTTAGCAGTGAACAGCAGGGAGGCGTCCCGATGGCCCCTTCCCGCGCTTCAGGGACATAGTCGATTGGGAGAACCTTGTCTATGTAAGGGTAGTGTGCAACCCCAGGACTAGCAAGCCCTCTTAGGCAAGGGCACTCACAAGCGACCTGCTTGTTCGAGAGTGAGTTTGCAGCCGTGTGGCAGGTGACCGGGAAGCCCACGATCTCCATTTGTGTGGTATCTGCTACCAGGTCTGAGCCGCACTAGCAGTGCCGTACCGCTCGGGGCAGCGTGGACGCGTATTCTCCAACGTGTAAGGACGACCTATTGGAGATGTCGTGTGTATTGCACCCGTTGCCAACCGGGAACACTTAGGTATACACACAAGAACACAACCAGGGAAGTTGGTTGTCAAGCTGTGCCCTACAGTTTGCAGCGTGAGGTATGTATGTAAGTAGTGTAGGGGTGGTTCTGCATGGCTTAACTGAAAGCCCCTTTTATGGAGGGCTCAGGTTAAGTGGCCCCCTCAATGGAGCGTGGTACAGCAGCAGCCGTGGGGCCACTCGGGGGGCAGGGCTTCCCCCACCATGCCGCATGTGCGTGTCTGGCACCATGACCGCGTAGGGGTCCATGGAATCCTTTGTAGAGGAGGTCATTTGGATAGTGGGTGCATACGGTCGGTTGTCTCCCAGACGTTAGGTGCGAAACGCAAAGAGCACGCTGGGGGTGTGTGGTGCAAGTTGATCTGGAATTCCGGAACGCCACCGCCCTCTAGCCCCAGGCACAGGGGCGGGGGGCGGCGTGAAAACACTATCTAGGCGAGACGCGAATGGCCATCCTGTGTCTGAGCGGGCTGAGGGGGGAGTGGGAGTGGTGGATGAGGACCATGGGGGGGGGGGGGGGGGTCCAGGGAGGGCAAGGAGGGCACGGGGGGATGCGGAGTGGGCAGGTATTTCGTTGTTTCCCGTACCTCCTCGCCACAGGCAACGGGCTGTAGTTGCGTCGTCTGCCGAGGGGGGGGGGGGGGGGGGGGGGGGGGGGCGGGGGGGGTTCTCCAGGGGGGTGCCGAGGAGCTGGGCTGGCTTGGTGGGGGGGGGTCTACCGATGGTCGCGTGAGACATCACGGTGGTGGTCGAGTCTGTCAGGGCAGGAGGGGGAGCGGGAGATGCACAGGGGGCCGTACGGAGGGATGGGCAGGGGCATTGGGCAGCGGGGGGAGGGGCCGGCCAGTGCGCCGGGGTTGGGAGCCAGAGCGGCTGAGGGGGTGTTGCGGCCAGGGGGGGCCAGGGCTGGGCTGGCCCTCGGTGGGGGGGCATTATGCCCAGGGGGTTTGGGGGCAGTCTAACCGGGGGTTCGCTGGGGTGCAGCGACGGGGCCGGAAGGGGGGCCAGAGACAGGGTGCTGGCTCGAGAGCAGGGGGAAGGCAGGGGGGGGGGGTTCAGAGGGGATGACTAGCTCCCTGGCTGTCGCTCAGAGGGTCCCGATCAGGGGGTGGTGGGTGAGCTGCTGGGTACAGGGGGCCGGGCGAGGGTGGGTGTGACGACGCGGACACAGGCGGAGCGGCGAGGGCTGTAGTATTGTAGGGCGGGGGGCCGAGGGGGGGGGAGGGTCTGTGGGTGGGAGGGGCGGAGGGGGGGCTGGGCAGGGGAGGGGAGCGGGACGGGGGGAGGGGCGTGGTTGGGTCCCTGGGACGGATGGCACAGTCACGGGGGATGGAGCAGGAGACCGCCATGCGCTCAGGGGGGGGGGGGGGGGGGGGGGGAATGTCCAACCCCCCGGGCGTGGCGGGGCGGATTGTGGGTGGTGCAGCCCCAGGGGGGGATCCATACCCGGGTGCCTGGGGCAGGGGGGGGGCCTGACACAGAAACGGGGTGAGGGCCCCTGGCTGGGGGGCCTAGGAGGATGGGCCGGGGGATGGGTGGGTGGTGGGGGTTTGGGGGGAGTGGGGGTGGTTGGGGGGGGTGAGACTGGCATGGAGCGCTAGGAGGAGGGGCTGATTCTCGCAACCCGAAAGGCGAGGACTGCGGTGGGGATTGGGCCTGGGCTATGGTTCAATGTTTGCGGTAGTCGGCGCATCGGCCCGAGTGCCGTGTCCTGCCCCGGGGGACGGGAGCTCGGGCAGGTGACGCGGGGGGGAGGGGGAATGTGGTGCCGAATGGACGGGGACGAACCGTCCGATCAGGGGGGGCTGGCATGGCTGGGTGGAGGGGGGGGTGGACAGCCGAAGGGAGGGTTCGATCTCACGGGGGGGGGGGCCAGGTATAGAGGAGCTTGCAACCACGTGGGGGGATGGACCCCGCGGGGGGGCGGGGGGTCGTGGGGGTGGGCGGACGACCAGACGATGGGCCGGAGCCCGCGGGGGGCTAGTAGCCAGGGAGGGCGGGGAGGTGCAGTGGGGGCACCCTGGGGGCTGGTTTCCTAACGCCGAGGGGCGGCAAGAGCTCACCGGGAGCCCGGGGCGGCGTGCGGCGCCCGACCCCTGCGGGGGGGCTGTGGGAGACGGGGGGGTGGGTAGGGGGGGCTGGTGCTGCTGTGAACCCCGGAGGGTCAGGTAGGGGGTGTGGGGCAGGGGGGAGGGGGCCGGGGGGGGAGAAATGGGGGTTCGATGGTGGGGGGGGCAAGTGGGCCGGCGGGGGCGGGTGCATGGTGGGGGTTGTCCAGGCAGGGGGGGGGGGGTGGCGGGGGGGGTGGTGGGGGGCGGGGTGTGGTGGTCCCCCAGCTGGGGCGGGGGGGACCAGGGGGACGGTGTCGTCGGGCCGGACCCGGCGGGTTGGTGGCCATCAGCGGGCACCTGGGGGGTGTGGGCTGGGGTGGTATAACCAGGGCCGGTGGGGGGGGGGGGGGGGGGGGGGGGGTGGGTGCGTGCGGTGAACCTGTCTGGCAGTCACAGGCTCCACGGTGCGGTCGCTGTGGGGGGGGGGGGCCTCGTATCTCGCCCAACGCGCCCACGCCGGTCTGGGGCGTTTTCTCTGCGTTGAAGCGGAGGATGGGGCTGCATCCTCCAGTCATCATCCCTGGGGGGGGGACGGGCCGGGGGGGGGAGGGCCGGGAGCGGGCTGGGTGGAGGGCCCTGCCGGCAGGGGGGCACAGCTGGACTGGAGCGGCTGAGGCGCGGGGGGGGTACCCGCCGGCAGGACCGCAGGGGGGGGCGCGCACCATCTCTTATGCGGCGGTCAGGTGGAGGGGCTGCTATATGGGGGGCACCGGGGGCCTTTCCCCCCCCCGACATGGGGGGCGGGCAGGGGTGGCGGGGGGGGGGGGGGGGGGAAGGGGACGCTAGGAGGACGCGGGCAGTGGGCATGGCGGGGCCAGGCGGTGGCGATCTGGCGCGGGGCCGGGGGGGGGGGGGCCAGGGCTGGGGGCAGATGACAGCGGGGCGGCCATGGCCGGCGCCGCCCAGGGGGGGGGGACGGCGAGGGGGGGGGGCACTGGCGGGGGGCCCAGGGGAGTCGGGGATCTGCTGGCCTCAGGAGAAAACGGGGGGCGGTGAGTCTGCTGCGTCGCGAGAGGGGGGGGGGGGGGAGATGGGGGGACTGGTCAGGGGGGGGGGGGGGGGGCGGGGGGTCTGCCTAGAAACGCTGTGGGCGGGGGTCTCAAAGTCTGGCTTGGGGGGGGGTGTACCGGGGGGGGACAGGAGCCCCTTATTCGCGGGGGGGGTCCAGAAGTGTTCTCCGTGTCCGAGCGGGGGGGCACAGGGGGGGGGGTGCCGCCGGGGGGCCGTAGACCACTGGACCAAGCTGGGGGGCAGGTGGGCGGGCTGGCCGGTCACGCTGTTCCTTGGGGGGGCAGGGGGCAAAGGGGGGGGAGAGGCCCAGACCCCCACGCTGCTGCGGGCGGAGAAGCCTCCTCGTCGAGGGGGGGGAGCAGGCAGGGAGAGCAATGAGGGGTCCGGATCGGGGGGCCTGCAGGGGGTGGGGCCTCCTCTCTTCTCCGCACACCATACGGGCGCGCGGGGGGGCCGGCGGCGGGCGGGGGCCCCCAGGGGGGGGGCGTCGCCGTCAGGGGGGGGGGCGTGGGGGGCTGCTCCTTGTTCCTACCCGGGTGGACGGGGGCTAGCCCCGAGCTGCTCTTCTCGGCAGGAGGGCCCGTCCCCGCCAGGCTTGGTTCCCTTCTCCCTGGACGCGTTCGGCTGCGGCAGGCCCTCTCCATTTCCGCTTCCTTGGATGAGGAGGCGTCCAAACCTGGAACCGGGAAGAGCCCAGCACGGGCTCAAGCTGATGGGGCCGGGGGCCCGTCGCCCAGTAATGCCTCGGAGGACCGGGAGCGGGGAGCCCCATCCCGAGGTGGGCCCTGTGGGCTGGGGCGCTGGCTGGGAGCCCTCTGGCAGCTGGGGGGGGGGGGCGGGGCCGGTGCCCGTGGGACCCGGGCATTGGGTGGCTGCTGGGGGGGGCGCCCGGGGCGGCGCGCGGGGGGCGAGCGTGGTACGGGGGGGGGGCCATCTTGCTCGGGGGGGGGGGGGGATGCGTGGGTCTCCGCCATCGACGGCGGGGGGGGGCGGGGTCCAGTATATGCACAGCGGCGCAATTGGATTCTCTTCTAGACTTTTTCTAACTTTCGGCCGCCACAGGGGGGGAGCAGGCACGAGGAATGGTACACAGGGAGACGTGGGGGGCATGGTGGAGTTGGCCATGCACACGGTCCTTGGGCAGGGGGCGAGGGGAGGGGGGCAGGCAGGGGGCGTCACCAGAGCTTTCAGAGGCCGTGCTAGGCCGGGACGTGGGGCTGCGGTGGCCTGTTGTGCAGTGTCAGGTCACCGGGGGCTGGGTGGCGGTGGGAGGGCGTGCTGGCGGGGTTCAGGGTATATAGGGCCAGGGGGGGGGGACACCTTGTGCGGGGGGACCGTTTGGCGGGGCGGGGGGGCCGGCCGCGGGGAACCGGTTGGTGGCCATTTCCGCCACGGGGACGGTCGTCTGGGGGATGGGGTAGGTTCCCTTGGTCCGCGAGGCCGTCAGCGATAGGGGCGGGAGGGGGGTTTGGTGGTGTTGGAGCCGGGGGGGGGGGGAGCCCGGTGGGATCAAGATCGATTCAGGGGGGGGGGGTCATCTAGCCCCCTGGCCATGGGGGCAGGGGACGAGACCATCCCACCGATGTGGCCAGCGGCTTGGCTCAAGGGGGGCCTCATCTAGCCTTGGCGCTTCTCACGCCCCCTCCAGGCAGGGATGCAAGGACCACAGCCTCGGGCCGCTGGGCCAAGGCCGTGGTGGCCAGGGGGGTGTGCTGCACCGAGGCTCGGGCCCGACGCGCGCGTCAACTGGCCGAAGGGAATTTTCATCCTCATTCCAGATCTCAATCGCCGCTCGGGCTCAAGGCTGAGGTATTAGTTTGTGGGGTTAAATAGAGAACGAGGTGGGGAATTATCAAAAAGGTGAGGAGTATTTTTATTTGGTTCCTGAAACCTACCACCGGGGGGGGGCGCGGGGAGGGCACGGCCAAAACGTCTTAACAAAACTGGTGGGGGCACCCGGGAGATTAGTGTTGACAGGGTTCTATTAGGAGGGGGGGTCGTGAGAGTTCTACTCTAGGGATGTCTTGGAGGCCAGATTTTGACGACACTTGTGAGGGGAGTTCGCGGGAGGACGAAAAGCGCTGACACAAATAGCTTCCCCGGGAAGCGCGCAGCTTCTCAAGCCCAGCGGCCAACAACCAATGACCCAGTAAGAAAAGCGGAAGAGGCTTCAGGCAGGGCCGCGGGGAGGGTGGGTGACGTCAGGGGAGGGTGCATTGAGGGAGGTGTGGAATTTGGCAGAGATGGAGTCCCTGGGCTCGCTCATCTCTGCTGACAGGCTCCAAAAATCGGTTGGTTTGATGAGATAGGCCAGTTCCATGGGCTGCGGAGGTGGCTATTAGTCCCAGGGGCTCTGGACGTCAGGGGGGTGGCAACTGGAAGCAAGGCCAGTGGGGGGGACCTGGAGATGACAAGGGCTTGAAGTGCGTGATAGACGGCTATGGGGGGTCACAGATGTGGAGCGCTGGAGGCTTGGAGGGGGCCAGAGCAGGGACATATGTGCGTGAGGCAGGATCGTGAGCAAGGTGTGATCCAGCGCAGGGGGGGGAGGCATGGGGCTTCGCAGCCAGGCCGCTTTGATTGAGGGGTGGCTAGCTGAGCACTTGTGGGATACTGAGGCGAGGGCTTGCGCAAGGGCAGATTTGAGTGAGGAGGATCTGCAGCGAGGTCTCTGCAGGCCAGTGGATCTGATGGGGGGGCCCGGTGGATACTAGGGCCGCGAGGAGTGGAGGGGGGGGGGGGGGGGGGGGGGGGGGGGGGGGTGCTGGCGGCAATAGGGGGGGAGTCGAGAGTGACGGGGATCTGAGTGAGGGGGGCTGCTGAGTGAGGATGGATACTGAGTGCACGAGGGGGGATCAGAGCGGAGGGGGGGATCTGAGCATACGGTGGCTCAGCGCGAGGGGGACGCTGCGCAAGGGGGATCGTGAGTGCGGGGGGGGAATGCGTGGAGGGGGTAGGGCGGGGGGATCTGAGGCCACGGGGGATCTGAGTGCGGAGGGGGGCATCTGAGGCAAGGGGGGACGGTGCGGAGGCAAGCGCTGGGAGGGGGGGGGGGGGAATCTGTGCGCACCGGGGGATCAGAGTGCGAGGTGGATCAGAGGCGTACGGGGGACCAGACGCGAGGGGGTGGCAACTGGCAGCGGAGGTGGCTCTGAGCCGAGGACAGGACATCTCGCGGAGGGGGTGATCAGAGTGGCGGAGGGGGAACGTCTGAGGTATAGAGGGGGGGGGATCTGAGGCGAGGTAAGAACTGAGGTAGAGGGGGCATGGCTGCAGCCAGGTGGGGATCTGACAGGACAAGGGGGGATCTCTGAGGGGGCAAGGCGGTGGGATCTGAGCGAGTGGGATCTGAGCATTTGCGGATCCTGCGCGAGGGGGGATCGGAGCAAGGGGATCTGAGCAGGAGGGGCGGGGATCTGATCGGGCCGGGGGTGGGATCTGAGCACGGGGGGGGAACTGAGGCGAGGTGGACTGAGGCGAGGTAGGAACAGACGGGCGGAGGGGGCATCTGCAGTGCGGGGGATCAGAGTGGCTGCGGGAAGGCGTCTGAGCGAGGGGGATCGTGATTGAGGGGGGGAGGGTCGGTCTAGCGAGGTAGATCTGCAGTGAGGGGGATCGTGAGGGCGGCGGGGGTGTATCTGAGGCGCGGGTGGGATCTGGAGCGCGGGGGGATCTGAGTTCGGGGGGCTCTAGGCGGGGGGTGCCAAGCAGGGGCGGGGGATCAGAGCGCGGGGGATCTGAGCGAGGTGGATCTGAGCGAGGGGGGGGGATGCTGCGCACAGGGGGGGGATCTATGAGGGGATCATGAGCAGAGATGTGGCGGGATCTGGAGCGAGGGGGGGGGGGGGGTGGGGACTGCTGGAGGGGGGCGAGAGGGGGGGGGGAGGACGTGGATGGCGCGGCTGATCCTGAGCGAGGGGGGCTCTGCAGTGGGCGGGGTGGATCAGGAGGGGGCGAGGGTGGCATTGAAGTGCAGGGGGGACTCTTGCGGGCCAAGGGGGGCTACTGCGTGCGAGGGGGATGGGCGGGCGGGGGGGCGAGGTGGATCTGAGCGCGGGGCTACAGCAGCGGCGGGGATGGGATCTGCGCGCGGGGGGATCGCGTTGCGTGCAAGGGTGACTCGTGAGCGCGGGGGATCCTGACAGGCAAGGGGGCGGTGGGGGGATCTGAGCGCGGTGGGAATCGGAGCGAGGGGGGGCGTACTGCGCGCGGGTGGGCTCTGAGCGAGGGTGGCAATTGAGGTGCACAGGGGGTGATCTCAGTCAAGGGGGGAACAAGGCACGGGCGATTGTAGGCATGCAGAGGCGAGGGGGGCACTGCAGCGCGGGGGGGGATCAAGACGTGCGGGGGACGAGCTGAGCGGAGGGGGGGGGGATATCATGGTCCGCGCGGGGGGGCATGCTGAGCAGGATGGCTCTGCGAGCTGGGGGGGGGGCCCCAGGGCGGGCGAGGGGGCTCAGCGTGGGCGCGGGTGGCTCTGGAGTGGCGGGGCCCGGAGTGGCTCGTGCGTGCGGGGGATCAGCTCGCGGGGGACTCAGACGCGCGTAGGCGTCTGCGCGAGGGGTCGTCTGCGAAGAGGACGGGGCACTGAGGGCCCGCGGGGTGGGGCGTCAGAGTATGCAGGTTGTGCGATCATGCGCGCGGGGGCTCAAGGACGCGAGGGGGGTCAGCGGGTCAAGGGGGGGCATCTGCCCGAGGGGGGGATCTGAGGGGCCAGGCTTGAGGGCCAGGGGGGGGGGGGGGGGCCCAGCAATTTATGAGTGAGGGAGAATCCTGAGCAAGGCAGGATCAATGGGCGAGGTGGATATGAGGCGGGGAGTGTGTGGACTCTGAGCGAGGGGGATCTGAGCGAGGGGGGGGGGCATCGTGAGCGAGGGGGAACATCTGCGGGCGTAGAGGGGGAGGGAACGTGAGGCGAGATGGATCAGAGGGCCCGGGTGGATCTGAGCCAGGAGGATCAGAGGGGCGAGGGGGCTGCTGAGCGAGGTGGATCTGAGGTCGAGGGGGACGCTGAGGTGCAAGGGATCTGAGCGAGGAGGCTCTAGGCGAGGTGGGGGAACTGAGCGAGGGTGGCTACTGAGCGAGGTGGTCTGAGCGGCAGGTGGATCTTGGCCCGGAGGATCTGAGCGCGGGGGATCTGAGGCGAGGTGGATCCTGCGGCCGAGGAAGTGGAATTCTGAGTCCAGGTGTAGATCCTGAGCAGGTGGGATCTGAGCGAGGGTCTCTCGAGGCGATGGGGGACTGAGCGCGGGGGCTCTGACAGCAGGGGTGGGTGGGAGGGCTTGCGGCAAGGGCAATTTGTGAGTGAGGCGGGATCTGGCAGCCCGGGTGGAGTCTGCAGCCAGGGGGCTCTGCAGCCAGGGGGAGGCAGGTCTTGAGCATGGGGAGATTTTATGAGAAGGGAGGATCTGAGTCCCAGGGGCGGAGTCTGACACGCGAGGTGGATCGAGTCTAAGGGGGGGGGGGAGGGGGGGGGGGTGGGGGGGGTGGGGGGGGGGGGGGGGGGGGGGGGGTGGGGGGGGGGGGGGTGAAAAAAAAAGGGGGGATATGGGGAAGAGGTGGAATCTGAGGCAAGGCTTCGGACAGCCAGGACCTTCCCCCCCCCAGGCTCCCAGCCATTTACATATATACAAAATGCCAGAAGATCCACCTTAGGTCCCATGGGCAGTAAAGCAAAACATGCAAGCCCCCCAACGGGAAAAGCCTTCAGCCAGGCCTAAAGACCATGAAGGCAGAGGCCCAGGACCTTTGTACCTGGGGGAGGCTTTCGTGCGTCTGAGGACCGCCAGGCTGGGGGGCCTAGCGTTGTGTACACACGCCGCCGAGGGGGGCCAAGGGCCTGGCCCCTTTGTTCCTTTTCCCCATTGCCCCTGGCGTTGTGGCAGGAAGGAGGGGGAGAGAAAGGACCTGAATGGGACATCTTGAGGCCTGTCTGGAATATGGCACGTGGCCATGGTGTCATGGCCTACCACACCGACAGCGAAGCTTCTGCGGTCCCATTCCCTCTCTTCCTATCCCTGGTAGCGAGGGAGCCCTTATATAGCCAAGCGTCCTACTTCCCTCAGCAGGGCCTAACCAGGCAGATGACATATTCGCACGCAGTATGGAACCGAGTACCCCCAGGGAAAGAGCTGATGGTCCGGTGGGGGGGGGGGGGGGGGGGAAGGGGGGCCCTGTCCGTCTGCACACCCACCCTTTGTGGCCTCTTGTGCAGGCAACGCGGCCAAGGATGGTGCCTTGCAAAAAGGAAAAAACCGCGGCTCACCACAGAACCCCAAAGGCCAGTCCAGCTGCTCCTTCAGGTGGTGACCCGTCTGGCAGGGCAGAGGGCCCCTGGCTCCTGCCGCTCCTGGTGCCGCAGCGAGCCGCCCCTCAGATGGTGGTGCAGTGACACACTCGTCCAGCCGTCTAACGGTGCAGGCAAAGGGAGTGTTGGGCCGAGGAGGGGGGGGGGGGGCGGGGGGCAGAGCGAGGGGGGGCGCGGTGGCAGGGCGGTCAGGATGGCAGGCCAGACACGGAGCTGGGGGGGCCAGTCAACCTGCGTCTGTGGCAGCCACCTCTGGGCTGGAGCTGGGGGGGAGCGCTGGGGGGCAGTGAGAGGTGCACAGGCCTTTGTTCACACAATAAACCCACGCGGGGGGCTCTTGGGGGATCCACATCTGGGGCTGGGGTGGCCCGGCGGGGGCGGGGCCAGCGGGCAGGGGACACACAAAAAACAGGGACAAACGCTTATCCAAGGGCCTCCGTACAAACAATGACAGGTTGGAGATTGCAGCAGAGCTGGGCAGCCAAAGACATGATGTCCAGAAGTGGCAGCGGGGGCACAGGGCCGCCGGAGAGGGGCAGCTCTGCTTCTGCTGTGAGGGCAACAGGCACAGAAGATTCATGACAACCTCATGAGGTTCAACAAGGGGCCAAGGGGCAAGGTCCTGGCAGCTGGGGTCAGGACAATCCTAGGCACTGATAGAGACTGGGCAGGGTCGGGCTGAGAGCAGCGCCCTGAAGGGAGGGAGCGATGCGGGGGGGGGGCCCTTGGGGTGCTGGGGGGGGGGGAGGCGCTCGCTCACAACCCACCCCAGCGCGGCGGTGCGGTCGGAGGGAAAAGAGAGAGCAGTCCTCCCCCAGCACCCCCAAGGCCTTTTCTTCAGGGCTGCTCTCCAGCCAGACCCTGCCCAGTCTCTATCAGTGCCTAGGATTGTCCTGACCCAGCTGCAGGACCTTGCCCTTGGCCTTGTTGAACCTCATGAGGTTGTCATGAATCTTCTGTGCTGTTGCCCTCACAGCAGAAGAGCTGCCCTTGGGGCTGTGCCCCCTGCACTTCTGGCTCATTTTGTTGCCAGCTCTGCAATTCCACTGTCATGTTTTTAGGGCTAGAAAGGTTTCTTTTTTTGTTTGCCCTGGGCGGCCACCCCAGCCTGTGGACAAGAGGGTGGTGTGTGAACAAAGGCTGTGACCTCACTGCCCAGGCTCCCAGCAGCACAGAGGTGTGCACAGAGCAGGTGACTTGCAGCACGTGATGGCTGCTCCGACCTCAGCGCTTTCTGCCGCCTGGCAACCACCTTTGCTGCACGTTAGAGGTGGAGAAGTGTCAATGCCACATCTGATGGGGGCTGTGGCACAGAGAGGCAGGGCCAGGTGCTCTGCCCTGCCACGAGTCACACTGAAGGAGCAGCTGGACTGGCTTTGGGGTTCTGTGGGAGGCGGTTGAAGGACCATCCTTGGGGTGCTGCAAAGAGGCACAAGGGTGGTGCTGAAGGACAGGGCTTGGCATCAGCTTCCCTGGTGGAATGGTTCCTACTGGTGGAATATTTCCTGCTTAGGCCCTGCTGGGGAGGGACATTTTATAAGGGCTTGTAGTGATAGGAAGAGAGGGAATGGACTGAAGCTTGTGTGGTGGTAGGCCATGACACATGGCCAGTGCAAATCCAGACAGGCCTCAAGATGTCCAAACAGGTCCTTTCTCTCCCCTCCTTCCTGCCACAACAGCAGGGCAATGGGAAAAGGAACAAAGGGGCCAGGCCCTTGCCTGTCTGGTACACAAGATGCCAGCTGGGGTCAGAGCACGAAAGCTCCCCCAGGTACAAAGTCCTGGCCTCTGCCTTTCATGGTCATAGCCTGGCAGAAGGCTTTCCATTGGGTGGCTGCATGTTAGCTTTACTGCCCCATGGGACCAAGTGACCTCTGGCATTTTGTATATATGTAAATGGCTGGGGAGCCTGGGGGGGAGGTCCTGCTCAGATGCCCTTGCTCAGATCCACCTCGCTCAGATCCACCTCGCTCAGATCCGCCTTGCTCAGATCCTCCTCACTCAAATCTCCCATGCTCAAGCCTTGCTCAGATCCCCCTTGCTCAGATCCACCTTGCTCAGATCCTCCTCACTCAAATCTGCCTTGCTCAAGCCCTGCTCAGATCCCCTCGCTCAGATCCCCTCGCTCAGATCCCCTCGCTCAGATCCACCTCGCTCAGATCCACCTGGCTCAGATCCACCTGGCTCAGATCCACCTCGCTCAGATCCCCCTCGCTCAGATCCTCCTGGCTCAGATCCACCTGGCTCAGATCCACCTCGCTCAGATCCACCTCGCTCAGATCCCCCTCGCTCAGATCCTCCTCGCTCAGATCCCCTTGCTCAGATCCCCCTCGCTCAGATCCACCTCGCTCAGATCCCCCTCGCTCAGATCCTCCTGGCTCAGATCCACCTGGCTCAGATCCACCTCGCTCAGATCCCCCTCGCTCAGATCCCCCTCGCTCAGATCCCCCTCGCTCAGATCCCCCTCGCTCAGATCCACCTCGCTCATATCCACCTCGCCCAGATCCGCCTTGCTCAGATTCTCCTCACTCAAATCTGCCATGCTCAAGCCTTGCTCAGATCCCCCTCGGTCAGATCCCCTTGCTCAGATCCCCCTCGCTCAGATCCCCCTCGCTCAGATCCCCTCACTCAGATCCCCCTTGCTCAGATCCCCTCACTCAGATCCCCCTCGCTCAGATCCTCCTCGCTCAGATCCCCTCGCTCAGATCCCCCTCACTCAGATCCACCTGGCTCAGATCCACCTCGCTCAGATCCCCCTCGCTCAGTTCCCCTCACTCAGATCCACCTCGCTCAGATCCCCTTGCTCAGATCCCCCTCGCTCAGATCCCCCTCACTCAGATCCCCCTCGCTCAGATCCCCCTCGCTCAGATCCACCTCGCTCAGATCCCCCTTGCTCAGATCCCCCTCACTCAAATCCACCTCGCTCAGATCCACCTCGCTCAGATCCCCCTCGCTCAGATCCACCTCGCTCAGATCCGCCTTGCTCAGATCCCCTCGCTCAGATCCCCCTTGCTCAGATCCCCCTCGCTCAGATCCACCTCGCTCAGATCCCCCTCGCTCAGATCCACCTCGCTCAGATCCCCCTCGCTCAGATCCCCCTTGCTCAGATCCCCCTCACTCAAATCCACCTCGCTCAGATCCACCTCGCTCAGATCCCCCTCGCTCAGATCCACCTCGCTCAGATCCCCCTTGCTCAGATCCCCCTCGCTCAGATCCGCCTTGCTCAGATCCCCTCACTCAGATCCCCCTTGCTCAGATCCCCCTCGCTCAGATCCACCTCGCTCAGATCCCCCTCGCTCAGATCCGCCTTGCTCAGATCCCCTCACTCAGATCCCCCTCGCTCAGATCCACCTCGCTCAGATCCACCTCGCTCAGATCCCCCTCGCTCAGATCCACCTTGCTCAGATCCCCCTTGCTCAGATCCCCCTCGCTCAGATCCACCTTGCTCAGATCCCCCTCGCTCAGATCCCCCTCGCTCAGATCCACCTTGCTCAGATCCACCTCGCTCAGATCCCCCTTGCTCAGATCGTCCTTGCTCAGATCCCCCTTGCTCAGATCCCCCTTGCTCAGATCCCCCTCGCTCAGATCCGCCTTGCTCAGATCCCACTCGCTCAGATCCGCCTTGCTCAGATCCCCCTTGCTCAGATCCACCTGGCTCAGATGCCCCTCACTCAGATCTACCTCGCTCAGATCCCCCTCACTCAGATCCCCCTCGCTCAGATCCCCCTCGCTCAGATCCTCCTCGCTCAGATCCACCTCGCTCAGATCCACCTCGCTCAGATCCCCCTCGCTCAGATCCACCTAGCTCAGATCCCCCTTGCTCAGATCCCCCTCGCTCAGATCCCCCTTGCTCAGATCCCCCTCGCTCAGATCCCCCTTGCTCAGATCCCCCTCACTCAGATCCCCTCACTCAGATCCACCTTGCTCAGATCCCCCTCGCTCAGATCCCCTTGCTCAGATCCCCCTCGCTCAGATCCCCCTTGCTCAGATCCACCTCACTCAGATCCCCCTCGCTCAGATCCCCTCACTCAGATCCCCCTTGCTCAGATCCACCTGGCTCAGATCCACCTGGCTCAGATCCACCTGGCTCAGATCCACCTCGCTCAGATCCTCCTCACTCAAATCTGCCTTGCTCAAGCCCTGCTCAGATCCACCTTGCTCAGATCCCCCTCACTCAAATCTGCCTTGCTCAAGCCCTGCTCAGATCCACCTTGCTCAGATCCTCCTCACTCACATCTGCCTTGCTCAAGCCCTGCTCACATCTGCTGCAGCCTCTCCTCACTTCAAGCCTTGTCATCTCCAGTGTCCTGCCTTGCTTCCAGTGCCTGGTCCAGAGCCCTGGGATAAAGCCTGAGCCTGGAACTGGATTACAAACCAACAGTTTTTGGAGCCTGTCAGCAGAGAGAGCGAGCCAGGGACCATCTCCAAATTCCCACTCTAATCCTCCTGAGTAAATCCTGGCCTGATCATGTTTTCTTATGGGTCATTGGTTGGCCTTTGGTTTATAAGTGGGTGAAGCTATTTGTGTCATCGCTTTTCCAGTCTCTGAACTCCCTAAATTGTGTCAAAATTGCCACAAGCATCCTAGAAGAATTCACGACCCAATAGAACCTGTCAATAATTTGTGGCAGTTTTGTACAGAGTTTTGGGGTGGGGTTTCAGGAAAATAAAAATAACTATATTTTATAATTCCCACCTCGTTAATTTAACCCAAAACTAATACAGCTTGAGGAGGGCAGATTGAGACTGGAAATGAGGAAGAAATTCTTGGCAGTGAGGGTGGGGAGACACTGGCACAGGTTGCCCTGGGAGGCTGTGGTTGCCTCCTGCCTGGAGGTGCTGAAGGCCAGGCTAGATGAGGCCTTGAGCAAGCTGGACTGGTGGGAGGTGTCCCTGCCCATGGCAGGGGGCTAGAACTGAATGATCTTGAAGGTCCCGTCCAACCCAAACCCTTATGTGATTCTGTGACAAGGGAAATGCCCAAGGTGCCTCCAAAGTCCTCACAGGTGTCTGGCCTACCTGAGAGGGTTCTGAATGCAAAGGAAGAGTTGCAGAGGCTGAAAGTTGTTCTGCATTGCTGCAAGAGTGGATTGCAAAGCAGTTTGTGACATTCCTGTGCTGTGGGGAAAGTTAGAAGAGAATCCAAGCTGGTGAAGGAGGTGATGGGGAGAAGAAGGCCTCCAGCAGCCTGGCCTGGATCAGCAATGGTGTGGGCAGCAGGAGCAGGGCAGGGATGGTGCCCCTGGACTCAGCACTGGGGAGGCCACAGCTTGAGTGCTGGGTTCAGGTTTGGGCTCCTCACTCCAAGAAGGACATTGAGAGGCTGGAGAAGGTCCAGAGAAGGGCAACCAAGCTGGGGAAGGGTCTGGAGAAGAGAGCTGGGGAGGAGCAGCTGAGGGAGCTGGGGGTGTTTGGTGTGGAGAAGAGGAGGCTGAGGGAGACCTCATTGCTCTCTGCAGCTCCCTGAGAGGAGGCTGGAGCCAGGTGGGGGTTGGGCTCTGCTCCCAAGGAACAGGTGACAGGATGCCCCAGAGGAGGGTTAGGTTGGACATTAGAAGAAACTTCTTGACTGAAAGGGTTGTGAAACCATAGAATAGACTCCCCAGGAAAGTAGCTGAATGCCCATCCCTGGAGGTATTTCACAGAGGCAGAGCTGTGGTGCTGAGGGCCATGGCTTAGCCCCAGCCTGGGCAGAGTTGGATAAGGGTAGGACTGGATGCTCTGGAAAGGCTTTTCCAACGCAAGAGATTCTGTGATTCTGTTCTGTTCCATAGCTGCTGCCTGCAGTGCACACCAGCCTCTGGGGTTTGATGATGATTGAGGAAGCTCATCCTTATCAGAGAACTCCAGACCTGTTTGGGTTGGAGAAGGCCTTTAGGATCATTGACTCCAAGTTTCAACTCAGCACCACCATGGCCATTAAACCACATCCCAAGTGCCATGGCCACAAGGTTCTGGAACACCTCCTGGGATGGGGACTCCACCACCTCCCTGGGCAGCCTGTGCCAATCCCTGACCATCTTGCAGCAATGAACTTTTTCCTCATCTCCAACCTAACCCTCCCCTGGAGGTTTTTTAGATTGGATGTTAGGAAAATAGTTAGATGCCCTCCATTATATGTGGGCATCTCTTGAGTCCCACCAGAGCGGGGAGTGTTATCCCAGAGGTGAAGTATGGGGTGATGAACCTCTTGGTGTCCTCACAGCAGCAGCTGATGGCTTTGGCTCATGGCACATCTTTCACTGAGTCTCCCTGGAGGAAAGCAAACATTGAACCAGAGAATCCCAGAGTTGTTTGGGTTGGAAAAGCCCTCTAAGGTCATGCAGTCCAACCATCAACCCACCACCACCATGGCCATTAAGGCAGCAGGGAGTTTCTGTGCTCCTGCCAGGCAGGTCTCTGATCCCTGGGGTGCACACCAAGGTGGGGTTGGACATCTGAGAGATGGATTTGCTTTGCATTTCAGGGACAACCAGCTCTGTCTGCAGCCAGCTCACAGATGGCTCCTACAAGCCTGTGTTTGTCCTGTGTCACAGCCTGGCTACCAGCCAGCTCCCACCCTTGTGCTTAGGACAGAGGGAGGTGTCTGAACCTGCTTTGTTTGAGCAGACATTTTGCTTGTTGAGCAGGAAGGTAGCTGCCAACCCTGGGAAATGCAGGGAGCAGCCTGGGCCATCAGGCTGGCAAGGCTGGCTGCAGGACATGGGGTGTTCAATGCTGCATCTGAGGCTGAAGTGATGTTAGGAAGGGACACAGCAGCTGAGAGAACAGCTTGCTGTTGAGAGAAAGCCATGATCCTGCTCTTGCCTGACTTGTCACACCATCCACTCTCAGCCTAGACACAGGATTGGTGCTGGCACTGCTGTGCTCCGTGCTGCCCCACTTGCAAATGGGCAGAAAGAGCCATGGCTGGACTGGCTCAGCCAAACTGAACAGCTAACATCTCTCTGAAGGGCAGCTGGGAAACTGGCTGAAGCTGCCCTGCTCTAAGACAGCCCTCTTGCCATTCCCACCCTGTGCTCCATCACTTATGCTCCATTGCCAGGTTCTTCTGCTACTTCCATGTGTAGGCAGAGAGCTGGTTTTGTCTGAAGGGTAAAGAAACCAACAAAACCAAGCTCAGGCCTTTGGGACCTTTCCTGGCAGCAGGATCACTCAGTTGGGAGTGGGAAGGTTGTAGGACCGTCTTCTGTGGCATACTTAGCCCAGCTTAACCCTGCTGAAAAGCATTTGTCAAGCTGAGCGAACTCTTGGTGAAGGCCTCTGGGTGCCAAATGTGTCTGCCCAGTAACTGTGTCCAGATTGTGTCCAGAGGGACCTGGACAGGCTGGAAAGGTGGCTGAGGAGAAGCTCATGAGGTTCAATAAGGCAGTGTGCAATGTCCTGCACCTAGGTCAGGGCAATCCTCCATATCATAGAGTCCTAGAATCAGTCAGGGTTGGAAGGGACCACAAGGATCATCCACTTCCAACCCCCCTGCCATGGGCAGGGACACCTCACACTAGAGCAGGCTGGCCAGAGCCTCATCCAGCCTGGCTGCAATCACCTCCAGGGATGGAGCCTCAACCACCTCCCTGGACAACCCATTCCAGGCTCTCACCACTCTCATGGGGAAGAACTTCTTCCTCACATCCAGCCTGAATCTCCCCACTTCCAGCTTTGTTCCATTCTCCCCAGTCCTGTCACTACCTGATAGCCTAAAAAGTCTCTCCCCAGCTTTCTTGGAGCCTCCTTCAGATACTGGAATGCCACAATAAGATCACCTTGGGGCCTTCGTTTCTCCAGACTGAACAGCCCCAGCTGTTCAGGCTGAGGTATGATGAGGCTGAGAGCAGCCCTGCAGAGAAGGACTTGGGATGCTGAGGTGTAAGAAGCTGGACAGGAGCCAGCAATGGGCACTGGCAGCACAGAAGGCCAAGGGCAGCCTGGGCTGCATCCAAAGCAGTGTGGCCAGAGCTGGAGAGAGGATCCTGCCCCTCTGCTCTGCTTGGGGAGACCTCACCTGCAGGGCTGGGTCCAGATATGGGACCCCAGACAAGAGGGACCTGGAGATGCTGGAGAGGGTCCAGAGGAGACCACCAAGATGATCAGAGGCTGGAGAACCTCTGCCATAGGGACAGGCAGAGTTGGGGCTGTTCAGCATGGAGAAGAGAAGGCTGCAGGCAGACCTTAGAGCTGCATTTCAGTCTGTGCAGGGGAGCTGCAGGCAGGCTGGGGAGGGACTGTTCAGAAGGGGCTGTGGGGATAGGACCAGGGGCAATGGTTTGAAAGTGGAGCAGGGCAGAGTTAGGTTGGACATCAGGAGGAAGTTGTGCACAGTGAGGCTGGGGAGACACTGGAACAGGCTGCCCAGGGAGGTGGTTGAGGCTCTGTCCCTGGAAATATTCAGGATCAGCCTGGATGTGTCCCTGGGCAGCCTGCTGTAGCTGAAGGTGTCCCTGCTGCCTGCAGGGGGTTGGACAAGATGCCCTTGGAGGGTCCCGATGCCATCTGGTATCTTGTTCTGGCAGAGGGCAGCCGCTAGGTGGCGCTCTGGGCTCTGGCTGCCGCCTCGCTGCCTGGGCGCGGAGGGACTGGAGGGCAGCAGGAGAGCGTCGGAGGGTGACAGCAGCACCGCTGCTGGTGACAGCCAGCCCCAGCCTGCCATTCGCCGCTCGGGTCGGGAGGCTTTGTCATCTGACTGAGACAGATCCCTTGTGTCAGGCAAAGCAGAGTGCAGAACTGCCGTGTGGAACACAGGAGGTTTGGGGCTGGTGGCAGAGTTCTGGTTACTCAGAGAGCAAATTCTACTGCATTGAAGTGCTTGTCTTGGGGCTTCATGGTGACATTGGCCATCAGAAAAGTCAGAGCTTTTGGCTGCCTCAGTGGTGAGCAAGCTGGGATGAATCCAGATGTAAGCATGGAAAACTGGCAGGGCCCCACCAAAAAAAGATAAAAGACTCCAGCTGGAATACTGCTGCTCGGGGTGGGGGCTGGGAGGAGGTACAAGAAAATGGGGTGAGGGACACTTGCACAAGGCTGTGACTGCTGTGCCTTAAGCTGAATACATCTTCATGACCCAGCAGGAAGGCTGAAGTGGGAGTCTGCCTGTGGTTCACTCTGGTAGTCGCAAGCTCGCTGGGGTCCATGGTCACTGCCTGTCTGTATCTCAGGCCCTCTGGACAACTGGTGGGGCAGGAGAGGAGTTACTGTGGCAAGCATGGCACAGAGTTCTAGTCTCTGTACAGCCTGTGCCTGTTGTGGGGCTTAGAATTCACATATCACAGCATCCCAGCAAAGTGAGGTTGGGAAGGCACCTCTGGAGCTCACCCAGTCCAACCCCCCTGCTCCAGCAGGACACCCACAGCAGCTTGCCCAGGATCACAATGGCCAGGGATTTGGGAAGTCTCCAGAGAAGGAGACTCCACAGCCTCTCTGTGCAGCCTGCTCCAGGCCTCCAGCACCCCCACAGCAAAGAAGTTTATCCTCCTGTTAACTAAGTTAGAGTAGTCTGTCCTTCAGCATGACTGCCCCAGACATTGCTGTGCAAGAGAGATCAGCTGCAAGGGGAGCAGGTGCAGGGGAGGGCTAGTGAGAGGAATAGGGCAGCAGAGAGCCAGAAGTGGAAGGGAAGAAGAAAGCCTCTGGCTTGGTTTGCCAAGCAAAACAGTAATCCAATTCCCCCAACAGAAGGGATTGGATTACTCTTTATAAACATAGGAACAGGAAAGCACTGTAGAGAGGAGTTAGCCAAAGGAAGAAAATATTAGCAGAAGACCAGGTGGGTACCATAACAAAATGTCACTTAAGTTACTCAGAATGCATGAGGCACAAGGTGAAGGCTTTCAGACTTTGTTATAATGAAGTAAAAAAATCCAGAAACCAAAGACTCTGGACTGCAGCTCCCTGGCTGGCTGGGGAGCAGTGCCCATGGCCTGACTGCCAGCAGCTGATGCTTGGCAAGGGCACACCTCCAACCCTGGGGTCACTTATGGGCCACTCACTCCAAGAAGGACACTGGAGGGTGCCCAGACAAGGGCAGGAAAGCTGGGGAAGGGCTTCAGGGAAGCCCTGAAGAACAGGGCTGGGGAGGAGCAGTTGAGGGAGCTGGGGGTGTTTAGTGTGGAGGAGGCTGAGGGAGACCTCATTGCCCTCTACAGCTCCCTGAGAGGAGGTGGCAGTGAGGTGACAGCAAGTGACACATGCAGCAAGTGACAGGACAGGAGGAAATAGTTTCAAGTTGTGCCAGGGCAGGTTTAGGTTGGATATTGGGAAAAATTTCTTCCCCAAAAGAGTTCTCAGGCATGGGAACCGGCAGCCCAGGGCCATGGTGGAGTCACTGTCCCTGAAGGTGTTTACAAGAGGCAAAGGGCAACTGATAAATTAGTTCCAGAGCAGCCTGAACCAGAGGCATCCCAAGCCCTTGCCCTGTGGTGAACATCTGGAAGCACTTCTAGCAGGGTAGCTGCACCACTGCATGGTTCTGCTTGCAGTGTGGGCACACAGGGACTGCTTGCCCAGGTCTGCTCATGCACACTCTTGGTCCTGCCCTTCAGAGTGAAGCTGCCAGATGTGGCTTTTAGTGTGTTGCCTACCTTCATCTGGAAGGGCATCCTGAGACTCAGTTGACCCTGAGAAGCAGCTTTGTGAAGAATGTGCCTGGTGGTGACTTTCTTTCCTTGTGTGACAGTGATGCTGTGGTGGAGATGATACCAGAGAGAAATATGGTCCCCTTGGCCTTGAAGATCAGATGGGTTAGGCTTAGGTTAAAAATTAATTAGGTAACATCTTTGCCAGCAACATGGACACTGGGATGGAGGCCCCCTCAGCAGGTCTGTGGATGACACCAAGCTGTGTGGTGTGGGCAACAGGCTGGAGGGAAGGGATTCATCCAGAGGGACCTGGACAGGCTGCAGAGCTGAGCCCAAGCCAACCTCATGAAGTTCAGCAAGGTCAAGGTCCTGCAGCTGGATCAGGGCAATCCCAGCACAAATGCAGGCTGGGTGAGGAGTGGCTCCAGAGCAGGCTGCAGGAGAAGGCCTTGGGGGTGTCAGGTGGTGACAAACTCCCCAGGAGCCAGCAATGGTCCCTGGCAGCCCAGCAGGCAGCTGTGTGCTGAGCTGCATCCAGAGCAGGGAGAGCAGCAGCACAGGGAGGGGATTCTGCCCCTCTGCTCTGCTCAGACCCCACCTGCAGCACTGCCTCCAGCTCTGGGGCCCTCAGCACAAGAGGGACCTGGAGCCTGCTAGAGAGGGTCCAGAGAAGGACACGAAGATGATCAGAGGCTGGAGAAGCTCCTGTGTGGAGACAGGCTGAGACAGTTTAGGCTGTTCAGGCTGGAGAAAAGAAGGCTGCAGGGAGACCTTAGAACAGCTTCTAGTACCTGAAGGGGATGGGGTGGGACTTGTGACAAGGGCTGGGTGTGACAGGACAAGGGACAATGGCTTTGAGCTGGAAGAGGGGAGATGGAGATTGAGATTGGAAATGAGGAAGAAATTCTTGGCAGTGAGGGTGGTGAGGCACTGGAACATGTTGCCCAAGGAGGCTGTGGATGTCCCCTGCCTGGAGGTGTTCAAGGCCAGACCTGGATGAGGCCTTGAGCAAGCTGGGCTGGTGGGAAGTGTCCCTGCCCATGGCAGGGGTTTGGAACTGGATGATCTCTGAGGTCCCTTCCATTTCAAACAATTCTATAACTCTAAGAAAATCAGAATTCCCCTATGCATTTATGAATCTGTAGGCTTGGTGATGCCAGTCAGGGCTCTAAAGACAACTCTCCTTTCACGCTTCAAGAAGACAACATATAAATACTAATAAAATAAATCAATTTCCTCTGGAAGGTTGAATATACTTTTAAAATGATTTCCACTTAGAGCTGCACCCTATTTCAATCTCAAACCCCCGTGGTAACAAAGCATCACTTCAGGAGACATTTAATCCTGACAACAGACTGTATTGCTTTGGAACCAGCTATACATCATCACTGCAAAATCCTTGTGATGGGAGCACTCCAGGACCAGGCCTGCCCCACATGCATGGAACCCACATTGCCCTTGGTCATTTAGAGGCAAATACCACCCCGCTCCTCCTGCAGGGTGTGGGTGACAGCCCCAGCAGCAGGGTATTGCAGCCAAGGTGAGCAGGGCTGTTCACAACAGGGGGCTGCATGGAGGGACTGCCTCGCAAGGCAGCACAGTCTGGGGAGCACCTGCTGGAAAAAAATACTCTGGGGAAAAGGGCCTGAGAGTGCTGGGGGACAACAGCTGACCAGGAACAGCTTGCCCAGGGAGGTTGTGGATGTCCAGGGCAATGAACTGAAGCTTAAGGAGGAGAGAGTGAGGCTGGAGATTAGGAAGAAATTCTTGGCAGTGAGGGTGGTGAGACACTGGCACAGGTTTCCCAGGGAGGCTGTGGCTGCCTCCTGCCTGGAGGTGTTCAAGGCCAGGCTGGATGAGGCCTTGAGCAACCTGCGCTGGTGGGAGGTGTCCCTGCCCATGGCACGGGGCTGGAACTGGATGAGCTTTGAGGTGCATTCCCACACAACTCAATCTAGCTTTCTGTGAACACCCGGAGCTGGTTGTGCCGCTGCTGCCAGCTGCTCGTCCGTGATGCTGGAGTCGCCGTGCTCGTGTCTGCTGGCCACCACGGTGCCACACATCCACCTACCAGCCAAGCCCGTCCGCTGCAGCCATGGACCGGGCAACGAGCTCCTGCCGGCTGGGTTTGCTCCCGCCATGGTTACTCCTGAAGGAGACGAAGTCCTCGGCGGGCAGAGGTGCCTGAGGCTACGCGAACCGCCAGCCTCGGGAGAGCGACGGCCGCTACGGGCACCTCAGCAAGCCGGTATGTGCTGGTGCGGGCACACGTGGACGGATGCCTCGGATGCCTTCGTCTCGGCACGCCGTTCCCTCTGACCGCCCAGCGGGCATGGCAGGCCCTGCCGATGCTCCTTCCGCCCTGCCCGCCCGACGAGTCCATTCGGCTCGGAGGGGTGCCCGTCCCGGCCCCGCCCCGCGGGCGCGCAGGAGCAGCCACGTCTGCAGCAAGGCCGAGGGCTGGCCGCCAGAGGGCGGGACCGCGCCGCCAGGCGCGCCAGTCAGCAGCACGCATGGAGCCGCGGCCCGGCCAATCCCGGAGCAGGTCGGTGAATCATGCGCTTTCGATTGGCCGGAGTAGCGGCGGAGGGAGGGGAGAGAGCGGCGTGACTCCAATTGGCCCGGTGGCTCTGTTGACAAACACCGCTCCGTCCCGCCCTCCCCGCCGGTCTCACCAATCAACAGGAAGCGGCGGGCAGAGCGGCGTGGCTTCGGTCCAATGGGCTGCGTCTCCGCCGCGGAAGGGTGGGCGGCGGTGCCGGAGGCGGCTGCGCGCGGGCTGCCGGTACGTGGCGGGCGGGGCGGGGCGGGGCGGGGGTAGCGCGGGCGCCCATTCTGTGGCGGCGGCAGCAGTAGTGGTGGCAGCGTTCATGTCCTAACGGCTGTGCGGCGGCGGGCGAGGCGGGGCCCCTCCATGCGGGGCTTGCGGTGCCGCAGCGCTCTGGCCGCCTTCACCTTGTTGCTGCTGTTTAGCGTGGCGGCGGGCGGCCCGGAGCCGCCAACGGGCGATGCCGCGGCTGTGGAGGCCGCTTTCGGGTTGGGGGCGGCCGCCGCTCCCGCTATTTTGCCGGCCGGTTCCGCTGATGTGACGGTGGAGGATGATGAGGCCGGTGTGGCCACGGCGGCACCCGGCGAGCAGGAGGCTGAGGAGAGCGGAGAAGCCCGGACCGGCGGCAGGTGGGCCGGGGCGGACCGGCGTGAGGCTGCGAGGGGAGGCGGGGGTCTGCTGTTCGGGTCGGTGCCTGCGGCTGTTGGGGGCAGGAGTCGGCCTTCTGGGCGGGGGATCAGTGCGTGAAGATGTTGGGGAGGCTAGCGCCCGGTTAGGGGATGCTTGGCGGCCACCGGTACCCGGGGCGGGGGTCAGTGCCGCAGGACAGAGAAGGGAGCAGAGACCGGGATCGGTGTGCGGCGGTGCTGGAGCGGGGGGGTTGTGTCCCGGCTGGAGATCAGCAGCTGGGGTGCTGCTTAAGGGGCAGTGGGAAAGGAGCTGCTCGGTCCTGGGGGTCGTGTGTGAGGAAGGGGTCGTGCGGCCGTGGGGTTCACTGGAAGGACTCTTGGTAGGGTCGTAGGACTGGAGTGGGGAGAAGGGAGAAGCAAGGCGGCAGAGCTGGGCTGTGGGGTGCCGGTGTGCGGGAGGGGTGCGCTGGGAAGGGCTGCGTGGAGAGCCAAGGGCGCTGCAAGCCGCTGCCCGTGGCTGAGCTGTGGGGACACGCAGGCCAGTGTCTGAAGGTGGGAGGAGAGGCAGAGGGGGGGAAGAGATGTGTCCTGTGCTGGGGAGCTGCAGGGATGGACAGGTTGGACCGGGAAAGGCTGTGGCAGGAAGGAAAGGGAACTTCAGGACCTCGCCATCGTTAAGGTGCTTGTTCTTGTCCGTGGCTGTTAGTGAACAGAGTGCTTTAGTTCGCAGACAAATAAGCTGCCAGCTGTTACACTGTGGGACAGACGTCTGCCCACTCTGCTCACCCTGGCAGCACCGATTCTCAGTCCCTTCCTTGACCGTTCCCGAGCGGCAGTGCCGTGCCAGCAGAAGGGAAACCCAAAAGCAGAGCTTCTGTAAGCTGAACTCTGTCCAACACGTGCACTTCGCAGTTGTTCAGAGCAGCCCTTGCTGTCTTCTTTTCACTTTCTTGTGAGGAAAATGCAGTCTTTGTTGAGGTGTTTGTTAAACACGGCCACTGGTGTGTGCCTGAAGGGACGCCACACGTGTAAGACAAACTGCCGAGCAGGTTTCAGAAGCTAGCAGGAGGAAACAAGCCGCTCTGTAATCAGCAAGAAGCCCTGGCAAAAGGAGGGTTTTCATCAGTGACTCAAGCGCAGAAATGAGAAATGTTACTGAGTTGTTTGCATTCTGCTTCCGAATTGGCTGAGGCAGATGAGGTGAGAAGCCACAGGCAGAGGTTAAAGGAAGAGGAGCATGACTAAGTGCTTGCTGGATTTGAGAACCCGTTCTGAAAGTGAAAAGCTTTTTGGTCAGGATACCCGAGCAAGAAACCAGCTGAGAACTTGCCATCCTGTTTTGAGGAGAACCTCTTCACCTCTTAGCAGCAGGAGCATTCTTTTGTGTGCCAGACCCTCAGGAGCTTAACTACTTTACTGTGATTCTGCTGGATTCAGTTTTTCCTGGGACTTCTGTTTAGCCTCTGACTATATGTTTTAAAATGAATCTTCTGTTTTGACTACAAGAGCTAAGTCAGATGCACTGAAGCTGCTCAATTGAGTAATTCAAGGCTGAGATTAAATGTAGCTGTTCTCTAATTGGTTAGTGCATAGGAATAGATTTGCTGTCATCAAATAAAAATAGAACATCTGCCTGGCCATAGTATTTGCCTCATTCTTCCTCTTTTTTTTTTTCTTTCCATCTGAATTTGTCAGCTAATTGTCCTTTAGCAGTAAAATATCCATGAAGTATAGCAGGTCAGCATAGCCTGAGCAAAACCCCAACCCCAGCTGCTTTTGCTGTAGGCAAAAGAATGTGATCAGCTTTGTTTGGAGGCTTTTTGTTTTAAGTTGCCAGAAGAAAATGTGAGGGTTAGTGAAGCCTGGTGCTCTGTAGCTGCACTTGGGCAGGCTTTGGAACTGGCATCGCTGCTGGGAGCTGGAGTTTGACCAACAGCTGTGTCTGCAGTGGCCCAAATGGCTTTGGAGGGTTCTAAGGTTGTGGAGCTTTTAAAACTGCAACCAGAGCAGGAGTAAAGGTTTTACCACAGTGATGCTAAGTGCTGCTATGTTCTTCTGAAAGAAGCCAGCTTATTGGAATGCATACAGAGGGTTTGCTCAGTAACAGGGTGTAGGGGAACTCAAGAAGTGTTCCTCCTCTATGCTGTGTATATCCAGTACCTGAAGGGCTCCAGGAGAGCTGGGGGTGGACTTCTGACAAGGGCTGGGAGTGACAGTACGAGGGACAATGGCTTTGAGCTGGGAAAAGGGAGATTGAGACTGGAGATGAGGAAGAAATTCTTGGCAGTGAGGGTGGGGAGACACTGGCACAGGTTACTCAGGGAGGTTGTGGATGTCTCCTCCCCAGAAGTGTTCAAGGCCAGGCTGGATGAGGCCTTGAGCAACCTGGGCTGGTGGGAGGTGTCCCTGCCCATGGCAGGGGTTGGAACTGGATGAGCTTTGAGGTCCCTTCCCACCCAAACCATTCTGTGATCTTTCCTTGCAGTCTTAGCTCTTCTGCTCTTGGGTAGAGCTGATACCTTCTGCAAAGTGGAACAGAGGTGTGCTCAGACCACCTGATCCCAAGAAGTGAGCTGTCCTCATGGTGGAATATAGGCAATGGCTTGAAGGGCCAGGAGTGGCCTTTTGTCAGTGCCTGTGGAAGTTTGCAGTAGATATTTTGCCAGGTTTGAAGGGAGTCTGTTACAACTGCACTTCAATAACCAGCTCCTGGCTGTGAGCAAAAGAGGACAGGAAATGGTAACCCAAACACTTGGCAGTGAACTGTAGAGACTGTCTGTAGGTGGCTGGTTGGGGGAAGCATGTCCAGAGGTGTTCTCACAGTGCCAAGGTGCCAGTAAGGTCTGACTGTGTAGTGCTGCTGCTGTCTCTGCCAGCTGCTGTGATTACTGATACCTCTGCGTGTGCCACCTTGTCCTGGCCCCTTGCTTTAGTCCTGCTGCTGCCCATTGTGAGGGCACAGAAGGCATTTTTTCCTCCATCATTTGATCCATGTGCTCTGGAGCAGCAGCTGGAGGCTAGGTGAAGTGTGTGAGTGCCTTCAGCATGCACTGATGGCTCTCTGAGCAGCCTGCTGGCTGGCTGCTGGGGTTTCAGTCACTGCCTAGTTTGGAATGATTCCTTCCTGGGGCTGTTTAGTCTGGAGAAGAGAAGACTGGGACGGATTTGGTCAATGTCTATCAATATCTGAGGGGTGGGTGTCAAGGGGAGGGGGCCAGGCTCTTTTGGGTGGTTCACAGTGATAAGACAAGGAACAATGGAGACAAACTTGAACAGAGAAGATTTCAGCTCAACAGGAGGAGAAACTTCTCTCCAGTGAGGGTGACAGAGCCCTGGAGCAGGCTGCCCAGGGGGGTTGTGGAGTCTCCTTCTCTGGAGCCTTTCCAACCCCACCTGGATGCATTCCTGTGCAGACTACCCTATGTGCTGCTGCTCTGGCAGGGGGGTTGGACCTGATGATCTCTGGAGGTCCCTTCCAACCTCTGATATACTGTGAGACTGTGATTACTTGATTGGTTTTGCTGTGGTCCAGGCTCGTGGAGACTATTTACAACCCTGGGCTTGTGTGTGGGGTTTTTTTTCCCCCCTTTTTCCCCTCCTCTTCTGTAGTGTTGGTGATGTGATTCACTCTCTGCTGGGGTCCATGATTTGCTCTCAACCAAATTCCTGCCACTTCAGGGGCCTGCAGCTTGGATGCTCTTTGGCTCTCTTCTCCTTGCTTGCTTGGCATTCCAGTTGTGACCTTTGACCTTTTGACCTTCATCCTTAAGCTGAGTAAGGATTTGTGGTTCACGTGGGGTGATATGCAGAATCCAGGTCTGCTTTGGGGGTGCTCTTGGAGCACTTGGCTGTTGTTGGCAGCTGGAGGCTTTGATCAGGGCAGTCTTGAGGTTTACCCCAGTCAGGAGGTGGTGTTGGTGAAGCCACTGATAAGGAATCGTTCTGCAGAGAACAGCAGAGTTTGTCAGGCAGATCAGACTGCAGCTTAGGGCAGGCTGAAATGACTGATTCTGTGCAGGTGGTGCTGTGAGCAGGACCTGACCTTTGCATGCTGTGCTCTGCTTCTGGCCAACCTCTGCCCCTGCTTTGGGTTTGGGCTGCTTTTGCCCATGGTCTGGCTGGGCTTGGAGCTGAGGAGGGAGAGGTGGGAGCTGCAGAAGGGCAGAGTCTGTGGCACTGCTGGGCTAGGCTGGCTTCGAGTTTTACTGGGAAACTCAGTTAGGTCTTGCCACTTCCCAGGGGAGGGAGCTTAACCCCTCCTCACTGATGGAGCTGTTCAGCCTGGAGGAGAGAAGGCTGCAGGGAGACTTCAGAGCAACCTTCCAGTACCTGAGGGGGGCTGTGGAGGGACTTTTGACAAGGACTTGTAGTGACTGGAAGAGGGGCAGTGGCTTTGAGCTGGGAGATAGGAGTTTGAGGCTGGAGATGAGGAGGAAATTCTTGGCAGTGAGGGTGGTGAGACTCTGGCACAGGTTTCCCAGGGAGGCTGTGGCTGCCTCCTGCCTGGAGGTGTTCAAGGCCAGGGTGGATGAGGCCTTGAGCAGGCTGGGCTGGTGGGAGGTGTCCCTGCCCGTGGCAGGGGTTGGAACTGAATGATCTCTGAGGTCCCTTCCAACCCAACCCATTCTGTGAGTGTTACCCAGAGAGAAGCTAGCACAGAAAAGCCTTTTCCTTGCAACTTGTCGGGTTGCAAAGCTGCGTCCAGAATGTGGCTGTGAAGTGTGATGGAGCTGCAGGTGCAGGTCTGACCTCTGCAGCCAGCAAAGCCTCACAGAGATGGCTAAAAGCACAGCTCTTCATCCTCCAATTAGGCCCAGATGCTGCTGGGTTGCTGTAAGAATTGGGCATAATCCACTCCAGAAGGCTTGTGTCGGCACTGTGGGGGTCACAGAAAGCAAGCTGCCTGCTTAAAAGCATTTTAATCTCCAAAATAGTTCCTTGAAGTAGTTGCCTAAGTGGGTTTTTTTTTGTCAGAGCTCGTTAGTCGAGTGCCTGAAGGCTGGGAAGGTCTCTTGTCACCACCTCACACTCTCAGCAGGCAAAGGTGCAAGCAGCAGAATCTCACAGAGTGAGTTTGAACATGAAACAGGAGAGTCTGATAGTGAGAGAGTTTAACTCCAGCACTGGGCTCTGGCACACTGGGACAAATTGCACCATTTACACTGATTACATTTAGGGGGAGAGGATTCCAAGTCTCTGCAGATTGGGAGAAGGCTTAAATCACATCAAGATTTTAATTTGCATTAAAACAGAGTAAGAAACAAAGGATTATTTCTTACTCTGTAAGAGTAAGGATCTTCTGCAGTTGTTTGTTTTTTTTTTTTTTCCTGACAGACAGGATTAATTGAGAATGGATCCAGTAACGTGAGTATTGGGTTCAGAACCCCAGAGTGCCAGGCTGGCAGGGACCCCAGGATCCTCTGCTCCAAGCTTTCCAGGAGATGGTGCAGCTGAAATGAGCTGCCCAGCACCCTGGCAAGCTGAGGCTGCAAACTGTCCCATGCAGGGGATCCACTGCTGCCCTTGGGAGCTGATCCCAGTGTCTGGCTGTGCTCAGGGGCAAACATTTTCCTCTGGAGTGCAATGGGAATGTCCCCAGCAGTCCCTTGTCCCCATCCCCCCTTGGCTTTGCCATGGCACTCCTTGTACCAAGGGAGTCTCCATCCCCCTGGTAGCCACCCTTGATGTGCTGGTCCATGGTGCTGAGGTCTGTCCTGAGCCTTCTCCTCTCCAGGCTGAACACCCCCAGCTCTCTCAGCCTCTCCTCACCTGGCAGGGCTGCCAGCCTCTGATCATCTTATTAAGGAAGCAGAGAGAAGCTGATGCTTCTCTTGCAGCATGTTCCATTTCTAAAGGCAGATTCATGGTTCCACCTTCTGACTTTCTACATCTCCCTGAAAGAAGGCTGCAGTGAGGTGGGGGCTGGGCTCTTCTCCCTAGGATCAGGGGACAGAAGGACAGGAAATGGCCTGAAATTGTGCCAGGGGAGGGTTAGGTTGGAGATGAGGAACAATTTCTTTGCTGCAAGAGAGGTCAGGGATTGGCTGCCCAGGGAGGTGGTGGAGTCCCCATCCCTGGAGGTGTTCCAGAAGCCTGTGGCCATGGCACTTGGGGCCATGGTTTGGTGGCCATGGTGGGGCTGGGTTGGGGGTTGAACTGGGTGATCTCAGAGGACTTTTCCAACCCATGATTCCAACCCAAACCCTGTGTGATTCAGGTATGGCTGAGCTGGTCCTGTTCCTGTGTGTCATGGAAATGTTTGCTCAGCAGGTGGAATTCAGGAGACAAAGTCTGTCCCAGAGCTGGTGGCCAAGGGGATGGATGAAAGGCTCCCACTGCACTGAAGGGAGGACAGCATTTGTGGCTGGTGCAGAGGTGGTGCTTAAACCACCTTCTGCAGGTGTGTGCTGCTGGTGGGGAGGTTCCCTCAGAAGCTGTGATGTGAAGGTGTGATCCTCCTCTTGCCTAATCAGCTCAGGTGTGGGCACACCACCAGTTGGGTGACCACAGGTACAGATCCCAAAGCTGCTGCTTGGGTGGTGGTGCTGAGGCTTAACTAATGAGACAGCTCTTGGGGAAGGTTGAGGTTTGCATCTGTTGGGGAGAGATAATAGATGGAGGAGAGCTGCACAAAGGCATCAAGCATTTGTTCCTGGAGGAGAAGCCAGGCAGGTTTGGGGGGTGGTTCTCCACAGCACTCATTGTCACTATCCCTCCCTTCCAGCCACATTGCTGCCTCCCCTCATCACCCCCTTGTCAGCTGCACCAAGATGCAGTTTCAGTACAGCCACCTGGGATATGTTTTCATACAGGGCTAGAAGGCTTTGGAGAAACAGTTCTAACATAGAGCAAACAGCTTCTGTCCTGTGTGTCCAGAGCCTGGAGACAATCACAGACTTGCTTTTGTGATTCTAAGATCACTGAGTCCAACCAGCAACCCAACCCCACCATGGCCACAGGGTTCCAGAACACCTCCAGGCATGGGGACTGCACCACCTCCCTGGGCAGCCTGTGCTGAGCAATCTGGCAGCAAAGAAATTATTCCTCATCTCCAGCCTAACTCTCCCCTGGCACAATTCCAGGCCATTTCCTCTCCTTCTCTCACCTGATCCTAGGGAGCAGAGCCCAACCCCCACCTGGCTCCAGCCTCCCCTCTGGGAGCTGCAGAGAGCAATGAGGTCTCCCTCAGCCTCCTCTTCTCCACACCAAACACCCTCAGCTCCCTCAGCTGCTCCTCCCCAGCCCTCTTCTCCAGACCCTTCCCCAGCTTGGTTGCCCTTCTCTGGCCCTGCTCCAGCCCCTCGATGTCCTTCATAGAGTGAGGAGCCCAAACCTGAACCCAGCACTCAAGCTGTGAGGTCCCCAGTGCCCAGTCCAAGAGGACAATCCCTGCCCTGCTCCTGCTGCCCACACCATTGCTGACCCAGGCCAGGCTGCTGGTGCCCTTCTTGGCCACCTGAGCACAGGCTGGCTCATGTTCAGCTGCTGTTATCCAACACCCTCAGGGCTTTCTCTACTGTGTGGTTTCCAGCTACTCTTCTCTAGACCTGGAGCCTTCATGGGGTGGTAGTGACCCAAGTGCAGGACCCAGTACTTGGCCTTGTTGAACCTCATCCCAGTGGCCTTGGCTCATCCATCCAGCCTGGCCTGGTCCCTCTGCAGAACCTTCCTAGCCTCCAGCAGCTCAACACTTCCTCCCAGTTAGTGTGTGACCTTTGTTTACTGTGCTTGAGAACAGTCTCCTGCACCTTGGTTTATCATTAACCTGCTCTTGGTTTCTGTACATTTGGGATAATTGTGTGTGCTCAGCTTATAAAAGCTGATGTAGGCTGCTGGTCAAATATTTGCACAGTTGGTATTTTCCTAACAGTTTCCTTGAGGTTTTGGAGGAAGGGGCTGCTTGGTCACCTGAGAGGTAGGAGCTGCCACACTTCCTTTTGTACAGCTCACAGGTGTGGAATTTTCTAGTTAGTGGCAGATTGAGTGGGTTGAGTTGGAAGGGACATTCAGGATCATCCAGTTCCAACCTCCTGCCATGGGCAGGGACACCTCCCACCAGCCCAGGTTGCTCAAGGCCTCATCCAACCTGGCCTTGAACACCTCCAGGGAGCGGACAGACACAGCTTCCCTGGGCAACCTCATCTCCAGTCTCAGTTTGCCCCCCTCAAGCTTCTCCATGACAGTATCAGGTCTCCCTAAGTGTTTGGGTCACATTTCTGTGTGAAGCTGCAGTGTTTTCCATGACCTTTGCTGTAGGTGATGTGATGAACCCCCTGTCCTTGTGCATGTTTTTGAAGATAATGACTTCAGTGTTTTCCTCTTTAAAGAAAAATGGCAGCTTCTCTCCTCCCCTGTCCACAGTCCCCCAGCTTCCTGCCCTGGCAGTGTGGGACCTTTGGCTTCAGTTCTCCACAGTACTTCGGTGCCCTTTCTTGTTTGACATAACCAAGTCACACCCAAAGTCTGTGCCTGCACTGCCACCCCCTGCCCTTTCACCCTCACCCAGAACCAGGTTTGTTTGCACAGTTCCTTGTTCCCACTCAGTCCAGTGTCTGGAAAGGTCCTTCTGGGTCACTGGCTGCAGGCCTCCCTCAGTGCAAGCTGGCTGTGAAGTGATCAAGCTGCACTGCCATAGCCTTTGCAGAGTGGGGAGCCTGCTGCAAGCCAAACCTGCCATACAGGCTCACAGGATGTTAGAGGTTGGAAGGGACCTCTGGAGAGCTTCCAGTCCAACCCCCCCTGCCAGAGCAGGACCAGAGAATCCAGCACAGGGCACACAGGAACACATCCAGACAGGGCTGGAAAGGCTCCAGAGAAGGAGACTCCACAACCTCTCTGGGCAGCCTGCTCCAGGGCTCTGGGACCCTCACACTCAAGAAGTTCCTCCTCATGTTGAGGTGGAACCTCCTGGGCTGCAGTTTCCATCCATTGCCTCTTGTCCTGTCCCAGGGCACAACTGAGCAGAGCCTGTCCCTGTCCCCTCCCTCCTGACCCCCAGCCCTCAGCTATTGATAGACATTGATCAGATCCCTCTCAGCCTTCTCCTCTCCAGACTAAACAGCCCCAGGGCTCTCAGCTTCTCCTCCCCAGGCAGTGCTCCAGTCCCTTCAGCATCCTTGGAGCCCTCCCTTGGACTCTCTCCAGCAGATCCCTGTCCCTCCTGAACTGGGGAGCCCAGACCTGGATGCAATATTCCAGGTGAGGTCTCATCAGGGCAGAGCAGAGGGGGAGGAGAACCTCCCTGGCTCTGCTGGCCACACTCCTCTGAATGCCCCCCAGGACCCCTTGGTCTTCTTGGCCCCCAGGGCACATTGCTGTCCCATGCAGAACTTGTTGTCCATACAGATCAGCTTTATCAGGGCAGGGGGAAACAGCCTGCAAGGAATAAAAAAAGGCCCTTCAGAGCTGCCTTGTCAGTGTTTTGTCTCTGAGTTGTTTTGGTTTGTTGGGAGTTGTTGATTTTTTTAATTTAATGCTTGAATTGCAGCCCAGTCAGAAATGCTTCTTCTGATTGTATTGCTGGGTAAGAAACAAGACTGAAGTGGATGAGCTTCAGGCACTGCAGAAATCTGCTAGCCTGCCATTACCTTGTGTCGACAGCCAGAGAGGTTACTTCCAGGCTAAGCTGCATCAGGCACTTTGTTTTGTCATCTGCAGAGGTTGGAGATTGGTTCTGGTGCCCTGTCTGGGACTTAGGTGAGACTTGGTTTGTCTGAAAACTTGGCATAGCTCCAGCATTTAAGTATTTCCTCCAGAGGTGTCGAAAACTTACCTGGGGTTTAGTATTTCTTGGGTACTGATTTGCTGGGTGCATAGAATCACAGAATGGTAGTGGTTGGAAGGGACCTCCAGAGCTCATCCAGACCAACCCCCTGCCAGAGCAGGGCACCCAGGGCAGGGCACACAGAACACATCCAGGTGGGGTTGGAAAGGCTCCAGAGAAGGAGACTCCACAACCTCTCTGGGCAGCCTGCTCCAGGCCTCCAGCACCCTCACACCAAAGAAGTTTCTCCTCATGTTGAGGTGGAACCTCCCGGGTTCCAGCTTGTCCCTGTTGCTCCTTGTCCTATCCCTAGGCACCACCACACAGAGCCTGGCCCCTTCCTCCTGACCCCCACCCCTCAGCTATTGATAGACATTGATCAGATCCCTCTCAGCCTTCTCCTCCCCACACTAAGCAGCCCCAGGGCTCTCAGTCTCTCTCCACAGCAGAGCTGTTCCAGTCCCTTCAGCATCCTCACAGCCTCCACTGGACTCTCTCCAGCAGGTCTCTGTCTCTCTTGACCTGGGGAGCCCCAAACTGGACACAGCATTGCAGGGGTGGTCTCAGCAGGGCAGAGCAGAGGGGCAGCAGAACCTCCCTGGCCCTGCTGGCCACACTTTTCTTGCTGCACCCCAGGACACCATTGGCCCTCTGTGCCCCAAGGGCTCATTGCTGTCCCATGCAGAACTTGCTGCCCACCAGCACCCCAAGCTCTTCTCCATGGAGCTGGAGTTTCAGGCTGAGGTGATTTTGAAGGGATGTGTTAAAGACAAGTGTGGAAGGCCTGGAAAGAAGTCAGATCTGTGCTGTGAGTATAAATATCTCAGCAGGTGATGTCATTCAGGGTTGCAGTGGTAACACCTGCACCTGGAAGCAAAAAGTTAGCTGTCCTCCTCTGAAACCCACAGTGGCTTACAGTATGGAAATGAGTTTGAAACATCCAGCCCAGGGGCTTCATTTTTTCTGCTCTATTGTTGTGGCCTAGGGGGACGTCCTGAGTGCAACTGGTGGTTTGCAGGGTATGGAGACTTCCCCTGAGAGCTGAAGTTTGACTTTATTAAGTATAGATAGTAGCTAGCAGACAAAGTCCATCGGTCTGCGGCCCCGGCAGGCACTGTGTGTCTGCTGCGGCCCCGGCAGGCAGCGAGTGTCTGCTGCAGCACTGACAGTGTCTCCACCCTGCAGGTCTCTGGTGATCATCAGCACCCTGGACGGACGGATTGCTGCCCTGGATCCAGAGAACAGTGGCAGGAAGCAGTGGGATCTGGATGTGGGCTCAGGTTCTCTGGTGTCATCCAGCCTCAGTAAACCAGAGGTAAGGCTTAATGCCCTTCCTGGCTAAAGCTTGGAGAGCAGAGTTGTAGGTAATGAGGTGAATGCAATGTCCTCCATGTCACAGAATCCTGGAGTTGTTCAGGGTGGAACAGACCCTTGAGAGCATCAGGTCCAACCATCAGCCCTGCTCTGCCAAGTTCACCACAAAACCAGGTCTTGAGAAGCCAGGGTAGACTGATAGAATTGTTTGGGTTGGAAAAGCCCTTTAAGACCATTGAGTCCAACCACTGACCCAACCCCACCATGGCCATCAAGCCATGGCCACAGGTTTCTGGAACACCTCCAGGGATGGGGACTCTACCACCTCCCTGGGCAGCCTGTGCCAATCCCTGAGCACTCTGTCAGTGAAAACATTTTTCCTAATGCCCAGCCTCCAGCCTAACCCTCCCCTGGTGCAGCTTGAGGCCATCCCCTTGTTCCATCACTAATTCCTTGTGAGAAGAGACCAGCTCTCTGTTGTCCTTTCAGGGTGACAAGGTCTCCCCTCATCCTCCTCTTCCTCAAACTAAACAGTCCCAGTTCCCTCAGCTGCTCTTCCTCAGACTCATTCTCCAGGCCCTCCACCTGCTTAGCTGCCCTTCTCTGCACCCCCTGCAGCCCCTCAATGCCCCTCTGTAGTGAGGTGCCCAGAACTGGAAGCAGCACTCGAGGAGTGGCCTCCCCAGTGCTGAGCACAGGGAGACAATCCCTGCCCTGAGGAATGTTAAGCAATGCAGCAGACGTGGTGTGGGTGAAGTCTGGGAGCTGTTCTCCAGCCCCTTTTTTGGGGTGCTTACATCATGTTGCTGTTCTGAACCCGAGTGTGTCAATGGCTGAGGTAAGTGATAACTCTCAAACCAGATGATGCAAGGGAGCTTGGGAATTGTTTGCAGCAGCTGAGTGAAAACAAGTCCCTGGTAATCTGAAGCCAAGGAAAGGATCATCTGCTTTGCCTTGGCAAGTACTGCCTTTGTGTTTGGGACTTTTTTTTGTCCCCTCAAGAAAAGCAAAAGTCCTTGTGGCTTAATAAATGAACCAAGACCTATGGGTTTTTTTTTTCCTAAGGAAGCAGGGCTGACAGGAAACACAATGAGCAGAGTGCTGAAGGTCACTCTGGAGCACTGAGTGCTGGAGGGGCTTGCATCACTCCCCAGTGAGCTATAAGACCACCTGAAGAGTTGGGTGCCTTGCTTGGTGCTCTGTGCACCAGCAGTTTGGATAACCTGAGGCTGGAGATTAGAAGGGAAGGGTTTGGGTTTTTTTTCCCCTGACTGAAGAAGTGGTACCCACAAATTATTCCTGCCTAGGATTAGGAGGAGTAAGTGCTTCAACTAGGACACTTTTTCCCAGCAAGAGTGGTCAGGGATTGGAATGTGCTGCCCAGGGAGGTGGTGGAGTCCCCAAGCCTGAATGTGTTTCAAGGTGGTTTGGATGTGGTGCTTGGGGTTATGGTTTAGGGCTGAGCCTTGTAGAGTAGGGTTCTGGGCTGGACTTGGTGATCCTGAGGCTCTTTTCCAACCTGAATGTTTCTGAGATTCTGTGACACTTCATGGTGATGACAAAGGGCATGGGCCCTAGAGTCACAGAGTCATTCCCTTTGGAAAAGACCATTAGGATCAAATCCAAGCATTCTCTAACCCTGCCAAGGCTGGGGCCTAACCTATGGCCCTCAGCATCACATCTCTGCCTCTTTGAAACCCCTTCAGGGGAGGGGATGCAAACACCTCCCTGGGCAGCCTGTGCCAGGCTTTCACCCTCATGAAAAGTCCATCTCCAGCCTTCCTCTAGGATCCCTTCAGGTGTTGGAAGGCAACTCTAAGGTCCCCCCAGAGCCTTCTCTTCTCCTCTCAGCCTGTCCTCACAGCAGAGTTGCTCCAGCCCTTGGATCATCTTTGTGGCCTCCTCTGGACTCTCTCCATCAGCTCTGTGTCCTCCTCCTGCTGGAGGCAGGATTGGAGGTGAGGTCTCAGCAGAACAGAGCCAAAGGGCAGAATCCTCTCTCACCAGAGCCACACCTGGCTTCTGTGGCCCCTCAGGACTGCCCCCACCAAGGGACTCTGTCTACCAGATTGCAGAAGTAATGAGAGTGGTAACTCATGGTCCACTCATGGTCCTTCAGGTCTGAGAATGAGTTGTTTATTCATGGATGCAACTGCTTTGGCCTTTCCAGATCTTTTGTTTTGTTTTGTTTTTTTTTCTAAGATAAAGCACTACCAGCAGAGCTTTTCCCTAAATATGTTCTAGAGTGGAACTGAAAACCCCAGGTCTCTGTGCAGTGTTTGTGCAGAGCTCTGTGCAGAGGCAGGTGGCAGCTGTAAGCTGTGCTCCTTCACAAATGTTTTCAGTCCTAGACACTTGCAGTAATGCTCTGGCATCTGTAGGCAGCTGCTGCTCAAGAGCAGCCTGGCCAGCAGCTTGAGGGACTCCACCTGGGGTCCTCTGTCCAGCTCTGGGGCCTCCAACATGAGAGGCATGGACCTGCTGGAGAGGGTCCGGAGGAGGCCACAAAGATGATCAGAGGGCTGGAGAACCTCCCCTATGGGGACAGGCTGAGAGAGTTGGGGCTGTTCAGCCTGGAGAAGAGAAGGCTCAGCAAACAAGACTGAGGCCTGACCTCTGCTGAAGCTGGGTCAGTCTAGTTACCAAGCTGCAGCTCTCTCCCGCCCTGCTTGGCTGCTCAAGGGAGGACAGGAGACAGAGAAGGTCTCAAAACTCAAGCCTGACAAGGTGCTGTGCTCCTGTGAGCCCTCAGTACAAGGGGACATGGACCTGCTGGAGAGGGTCCAGAGAGAGCCACAAAGATGATCCTCTGATCAGAGTTGGGGCTGTGCAGCCTGGAGAAGAGAAGGCTCCAGGCAGACCTTAGAGCAGCATTGCAATCTCTGCAGGGGAGCTGCAGGCAGGCTGGGGAGGGACTGTTCAGAAGGGGCTGTGGGGACAGGACCAGGGGCAGTGGTTTGAAACTGGAGCAGGACAGAGTTAGGTTGGACATCAGGAGGAAGTTGTGCCCAGGGAGGCTGGTGAGACACTGGAACAGGCTGCCCAGGGAGGTGGTGGAGGCTCTGTCCCTGGAGACATTCAGGATCAGCCTGGATGTGTCCCTGGGCAGCCTGCTGTAGCTGGAGGTGTCCCTGCTGCCCGCAGGGGGTTGGACAAGATGCCCTTGGAGGGTCCCTTCCAGTCCAGTGCAATCTGTGACTCTCTGATGAGCACAGTGCAAACAGAACCCCCGGGTTACAAGGCACAATCAGAATTCTGTGCAGCTCTAAACTTCATTTTCCGCTGCTGCTGGTGCTCTGAGCCCAGGGTTTTGAAAGATGCTGAGAATGCAAACATTTAGTAGGACAGGAGTGGGTCTGCCCAGCTGGATGCTGTCACTCAGCTGCTCTACCCAGAGTTTTGACCATTTTCCTGTATGCTGTGACTGCAGAAGCCAAAGGTTGGTGCTTAGACAAGATAAATTGGAGGTGGTGGGGTTTTTTTTCCCCACACAATATTCAATTCCCTTTAGTGACTTTTGGAACTCCTAAAATTTCTTTGTTTTTTGAAGAGTGCTATGCAGAGAGGAAGCCTTCAGATGGGCTCTCAAATTGTTTCTACAACTGTAGCCAAAAATGCTGATGGCTTTGGACAGTAAAGATGCAGAGCCTAGGAGAGGACTAATTTGGGAAGTCAAACTGCCTTGCAGCCTTCTAGAGGCCATGAAGTGTGAGGAGCAGAGGCCTGTGCAGTCTGCCTGCCATGCAAACAAATGCTGGTGAGATCAGGCAGCACTGGACACAAGCACAAGTGCTGAGTGCTCCAAATAAGCTACACTTAAACATTGAGAGCCTCATTTTAAACACTTGAGTGTTTCATCTGCTGCCTTTATCAGCTGGAAGACTTCATGCAGTGAGTTTAGACACTGCTGAAGTGAGTAATTGGCCTCATTACAGGTTTGGGGCAATTCTGCTTTGGGTCCAAATGTCAAATTCATTCAAGTCTCAGTCTGGCATCTCCCCACTCTGCAGCACTTCCTCTCTGCTTTGGCCATGGGACATGTGAAGCTTTGCTTTCGTAAGCTAAACCTGGGAGGCTTTCTCTTCCTCTTCCAAAACTTTTGAGGTAAGAAAGGTCTCTGCTTGCCACCACGATAGCTTGGAGGGAAAGGATTCATCCAGAGGGACCTGGACAGGCTGCAGAGCTGAGCCCAAACCAGCCTCATGAAGTTAAAGAAGTTCAAGGTCTTGCAGCTGGGTCAGGGCAATCCCAGCACAAATGCAGGCTGGGTGAGGAGTGGCTCCAGAGCAGGCTGCAGGAGAAGGCCTTAGGGGTGTCAGTTGGTGACAAACTCCCCAGGAGCCAGCAATGGTCCCTGGCAGCCCAGCAGGCAGCTGTGTGCTGAGCTGCATCCAGAGCAGGGAGAGCAGCAGCACAGGGAGGGGATTCTGCCCCTCTGCTCTGCTCTGCTCTGCTCAGACCCCACCTGCAGCACTGCCTCCAGCTCTGGGGCCCACAGCACAAGAAGGACCTGGAGCTGATGGAGAGGGTCCAGAGGAGGCCACCAAGATGATCAGAGGGCTGGAGAATATCTCCTATGGGGACAGGCTGGGGGAGTTGGGGTTGTTCAGGCTGCAGAGGAGAAGGCTGCAGGGAGACCTTAGAGCAGCCTCCCAGTACCTGAAGGAGCTCCAGGAGAGCTGGGGAGGGACTTGTGACAAGGGCTGGGTGTGACAGGACAAGGGACAATGGCTTTGAGCTGGGAGAGGGGAGACTGAAACTGGAGATGAGGAAGAAATTCTTGAGAGTGATGGTGGTGAGACCCTGGCACAGGTTGCCCAGGGAGGCTGTGACTGCCCCCTCTCTGGACCAGGCTGGATGAGGCCTTGAGCAAGCTGGGCTGGTGGGAGGTGTCCCTGCCCATGGGAGAGGGATTGGAACTGGATGATCTTGAAGGTCCTTTCCATCCCAAGGCATTGTATGGCTCTGTGTACCTTCAGCCTCCAGCAGTCTGATGTCCCCTGGTAACCTACATCTTGCAAGAGAAGGCAGGTAAGGAGCTGCAGCTCCCTGTGTTCCACTTGCAGCATCAAAGGTTTGTGTCCTTTCAGAGGGGAGGAAAGGCTGCTGCTGTCTTGTGATTGTTCTGCTGAGTGGGTTTTCAGCTATCTTGGGTGAGAGTGCAGGGAACTGGTCCTGGTATGAGAGCCTGAATTGAATTTCCTGGTGCCTTTTAAGAGCAGACATCAGATCTTCAAACCCTCCGAGTGGAGCAGAGCTGCTACCTTTGCCTGGCTGTCAGCTCTGCTCTCTGGAGCTCATGTGTTAATTAGGAGAGTGAGGCAGGGAGACTTCAAATGTTCCAGCAGCTCTGTCAAACACTTCAGCTCTCCAAACTGCTGCTTTAAGATGCTGACAAGTGAGATGTTCATCATTTGTCATGTGAACAGATCAATTAGGAGGGAAGTGCTGCTCAGCTGCTAATGGTGTGTCTGGGTAACTACAATGGGAACCTTCCTTCCCTGGCTCCAAGCTGCAGGGGAAACGATCAAGGGCAGGCTGGCAGTGGTGGAAGGGTGGCATCTGCACTTGAGGCTTGTGCAGAAGAGTTTCAGAAGTTTCTTTTGCTCTCCACTGCAAAGATAAAAAGCCCTTCTCTAGAAAAGCTTTCTGCTTGCACCTCCCTGGTTTCCTGTTCCTTGCATGTAAAGGTTGCTGCCTGAGGTGGGGTTGAAGTTGCTGAATCTCAGCCTTCATACAATCACAGAATGGTCTGGGTTGGAAGGGAGCTCCAGAGCTCATCCAGTCCAAGCCCTCTGCACTCAGCAGGGACATCCTCCACTAGATCAGGTTGCCCAGAGCCCTGTCCAGCCTCACCTTGAATATCTCCGGGGATGGAGCCTCAACCACCTCCCTGGGCAACCTGTTCCAGTGTTCCACCACCCTCCTGGTGCAGAACTTGTTCCTCACATCCAATCTCAATCTGCTCTGCTCTACTTTGAAGCCATTGCCCCTGGTCCTGTCCCTGCAGCCCTTTGCAAACAGTCTCTTTGCAGCCTTCCTGTAGCCCCCTTCAGGTCCTGGCAGGTTGCTCTAAGGTCTCCCTGGAGCCTTCTCTTCTCCAGGCTGCACACCCCCAGCTCCCTCAGCCTGTCCCCATAGCAGAGCTGCTCCAACCCCCTGAGCATTTTCATGGCCTCCTCTGGAGCTGCTCCATCAGGTCCATGTCCTTGTGTTGAGGGCTCAAGGGCTGGACCCAGCACTCCAGGTGAGGTCTCAGTAGACCTAAGGAGGAGCTTCCTTTTGATGAAAGCACTGCAGCTGGCTCCCTGTCATGAGGTCTGAACTCAGAACAGACTCAGGGAAGAATCAGCTCATTAAAATAATGATGCTTAATGAGAGTGACAATAGAGAGGTGTCTGTCAGGCAGGGGAAGTGGCTCCCAGCACAGTGCTGAGGCTGCTGTCATTGCCTAACCAGGGTGACAGCTCCTCTTACCTGCACAGCTCTGTTCTGAGCTGCTTCATGGGCTTCTGCCTCCTGCTGCCATGGGGATCCAGGAAGGTGTCACCTTGCCCCTGTGTGTTGCAGAGGCTGCCCAGGAGTGGCTGGTGTGGCTGATCACAGAGTCTGGGTTGGAAGGGACCTCCAAAGCTCATCCAGTCCAACCCCCCTGCACTCAGCAGGGACATCCTCCACTAGATCAGGTTGCCCACAGCCCTGTCCAGCCTCACCTTCAATAGCTCCAGGGATGGAGCCTCAACCACCTCCCTGGGCAATCTGTTCCAGTGTTCCACCACCCTCCTGGTGCAGAACTTGGGACAGGGGAGGCTGGAGATGAGATAGAGACAGGGCAGAGCCTGCTGTGGGAGAGGGAAGTGGCAGAGATACTCCTGTGGAAATGCTGGTAGGTGATGTTTGAGGAGAAGGGTGGGAAGTAAGTGGCACAGGTGATGGTGGTGAGGTGAGAGTAACAGCTGGGAAAGATCTTTGTGGCTGTGATGTCTCTTTGCAGTGTGGGAATGCTGCAGGGAGTTTAGTGGGACAGGGCAGCTCCTGTGGTAAGATGGCAGAATCCTTTGGGTTGGAAAAGGCCTTTCAGAGCATCCAGCACAACCCTTCCCTAACTCTGCCCAGGCTGGGGCTAAGCCATGGCCCTCAGCACCACAGCTCTGCCTCTGGGAAACACCTCCAGGGATGGGCATTCAGCCACCAACCTGGGCAGCCTGTGCCAGTTGAGAAGCCTTTCAGTCCAACCTAAACCTCCCCTGGGGCAACTTGAGATCATTTCCTCTCCTTCTGTCACCTGATCCTAGGCAGCAGAGCCCAACCCCCACCTGGCTCCAGCCTCCTCTCAGGGAGCTGCAGAGAGCAATGAGGTCTCCCTCAGCCTCCTCTTCTCCACACCAAACACCCCCAGCTCCCTCAGCTGCTCCTCCCCAGCCCTCTTCTCCAGACCCTTCCCCAGCTTTGTTGCCCTTCTCTGGACCTGCTCCAGCCTCTCAATGTCCTTCTTGGAGTGAGGAGCCCAAAGCTGAGGCCAGGACTCCAGGTGTGGGAGCAGTTGTAGTTTCAGTGCAGTATGCAGGGGTTACACCAATGTGTAGCTGACACTGCCCTGGCTTGGGAGCTGATCCCTCAGGAAGCATCTCTCTGCCTCTGTGGAGAGGTGAGGGGTCAGGAGCCAGCTGGCATGTCCCCCACTCATGGTGAACCTGCCACTGCAGCCTGGGCTGGGCTGTGTCACAGCATCTGGCATTATCCTTAGCCTTTCAGAGGCTCTCTGGATCTCTCATTGCATTGAGTCTGCATTCTTCAGGGCTGGGTCCACTTTTGGTCAGTGTCTTCATCAGTGGTCTGGATGAGAGCACAGAGTGGACCCTCAGGAAACTGGGAGGGGTGGCTGACACCCCCTCAGGCTGTGCTGCCATCCTGTGAGACCTGCACAGGCTGAGGGGTGAGCTGCTGGAGAGCAGCTCTAGGGAACAGGGTCTGGGAGTCCTGGTGGACAAGAGGATGGCCACGGGGCAGCAATGTGCCCTTGTGGACATCCTGGGGTGCTTTAGGAGGAGTGTGGCCTACTCTGCCCTGATGAGGCCACATCTGGAGTACTGGGTCCAGTTCTGGGCACCCCAGCTCAAGAAGGACAAAGAACTACTGGAGAGAGCCCAGTGCAGGGTCACTGAGGTGCTGAGGGGCCTGGAACAGCTCTCCTGTGAGGAGAGGCTGAGAGCTGGGGGTGGGCAGCCTGGAGAAGAGGAGGCTGAGTGGGATCTGATCAATGCTTACAAATATGTAAGGAGTGGGGGCCCAGGGGCTGGGGCCAGACTCTTCCCAGTGGTCCCCAGTGACAGGACAAGGGGCAGTGGACATGAACTTGGATACAGGAAATTCCATCTGGACATGAGGAGGAATTTCTTGACTTTGAGGGTGCTTGAGTATTGGAGCAGGCTGCCCGGAGAGGAGGTGGAGTCTCCATCTCTGGAGACTTTGATGGTCTGCCTGGATGTGATCCTGTGGGATCTGTTTGAAGGTGATCCTGCAGGAGGTTGGGCTGGGTGATCTTCAGAGGTCCTTTCCAACCCCTACCATTCCATGATTCTGTGATTCTTGCCATTTTTTTGTGGTGATAGCCACATAAGATAAACCTTTCTACAACCTTGGGCAGAGGTCTGATCCTTTTGGGCTCAGCAGTGGCAGGTTGCTGGGGAACATCCCAGTGTTGTATTTTTTTTTTTTCTCCAGTACCTGAAGGGGCTACAGGAAGGCTTGGGAGGGACTTCTTACAAGGACTTGTAGTGGTAAGATGAGGAGCAATGGATTGAAGCTGCAAGAAGGGAGACTGAGACTGGAGATGAGGAAGAAATTCTTGACAGTGAGGGTGGGAAGACACTGGAAGAGGCTGCCCAAGAAGAATGTGGCTGCCTCCTCCCTGGAGGTGTTCAAGGCCAGGCTGGATGAGGCCTTGAGCAAGCTGGGCTGGTGGGAGGTGTCCCTGCCCATGGCTGGGGTGTGGAACTGGATAAGCTTTGAGGTCCCTTCCAACCCAACCCAGTCTGTGGTGCTGTTTAGAGAACCATAATTTGGTTCTTTTAAGCTTTTGAACAAAATTAAAGCCAAGTCTTAGCCCAGCAAGCTCAGAACCAACTTTTAAGTGTCTCTCAATGCTGTAAAGCTCCTTTGCAGCTGTGCTGTTCTGTGACCAGACTGGGAGGCTGAAGCTGCCATCAGTCAGGGGAGTTGTTTGTGTAGGGACTCATCTGGGGAGCACCTCTTGCCTTGCATGGAAGGGTTCCAGACTCCAGAGCTCCTTGTGCCCTGCAGCTGATCCTTAGTGTTGTGCTGAGGCAGATGGAGGAGCACCAGATGCTGTGAGAGCTGAGATCATTCCTGCAGAGCATTTCTGGGGCATCACCCAGCTGTCAGCAGTGCAGGTTTTCCATCCTGGGAATGGGATCCAAGTGGATTAACTGAAACCCAAGATGTGGGGGCTGCCCCCAGGAGTGGTGGGGGAGGTTAGAGCTGAGCAGTGTGTGAGAGCTCTCCTCACAGGTTACCAGCTGCCAGCTGGGTTCCTGCAAGGGAAGGAAATGGGATCCTGAGCTGCCTGTGGGGAGAGAGAGTCTGCAATGGTCTTGGGAAATCTCCTCCTGAGTGAGAGAGGAGTGTCCAGAACTGTATTTCCCAGGCAAATCAGGGCTGAGAGGGGAGTGGAGCTTCCTTGTGCAAGGGCAGAGTGGCTGCTCTGGAACCACAGAGATGTGTGGGGAGTGCTGGTGGCATGAGTCTGCTGCTGGGCACTCCCGTGGCTGGCACAAGGGGACAGACTGGGGGAGAGTTGCTGGAGAGATCTTGGGACTTGGGTGTGCAGATCTCTGCTGCTTGCTTCCTGAAATAAAATACAGAATTCTCCTGAGAACTAACTTCCTCAGGATGTTTAGTGCAGAAAAAAATATTGGCCAAAGGTTTGGGGACCTCACCACAACAAGGACACTGAGACACTGGAACAGGCTGCCCAGGGATGTGGCTGAGGCTCTGTCCCTGGAGACATTCAGGATCAGCCTGGATGTGTCCCTGAGCAGCCTGCTGTAGCTGGAGGTGTCCCTGCTGCCTGCAGGGGGTTGGACAAGATGCCCTTGGAGGTCCCTCCCAATCCAGTGCAATCTGTGAAGCTGTGCTGGAGCAGGTCCAGAGAAGGGCAGCAAAGCTGGGGAAGGGTCTGGAGAAGAGGGCTGGGGAGGAGCAGCTGAGGGAGCTGGGGGTGTCTGGTGTGGAGAAGAGGAGGCTGAGGGAGACCTCATTGCTCTCTACAGCTCCCTGAGAGGGGAGGCTGCAGCCAGGTTGGGCTCTGCTCCCCAGTCTCAGGTGCTAGAAGGAGAGGAAATGGCCTAGAATTGTGCCAAGGGAGGGTTAGGTTGGAGCTGAAGAAAAATTTGTTTGCTGCAAGAGTGGTCAGGGATTGGCACAGGCTGCCCAGGGAGGTGGTGGAGTCCCCATGCCTGGAGGTGTTCCAGAAACCTGTGGCCATGGCACCTGGGGCCATGGTTTGGTGGCCATGGTGGGGTTGGGTTGCTGGTTGGACTGGGTGAGCTCAGAGGACTTTTCCAACCCATGATTCCATGAGAGATTGCTTGGTTTAGGTATTTGGTCAGCCAGCAGTTGTCCAGTCTTCCTCCTGGGAGGTGCTGAGCCTGTGGGGGAGGGGAATGGAGGAGGGGGATGGCTGGAGCTGCTGGAGCTGAGGTAGTGGATGGTGTGATGCAGCATCCTGGTTCTTGTCAAGGTGACAAGCAGGGAGAGCTGCACACCTACCAAAGCAGTTCCTGGGGTTGTGCAGTTACAGCAGAGAAGGCCTCCTGTAAGTGCAGCTTGGGGGCTGTCTGCTGCCACTCTCTGTGGGTAGCACTGCCAGAGCTCTGCTGCAGTGTCTTCTGCTGGGGCTGCAGGGATGCTTGGGTGGTGACAGCTGCTGTTAGGAAGGGCATGGGGAGCTAGAGGAAGAGCTTCATAGATGCATAGGATGGTTAATATTGGAAGGGACCTTCAAAATCCTCTAGTCCTGATCCCTCCAGCCACAGGCAGGGACACCTCCCACCAGCCCAGCTTGCTCAAGGCCTCATCCAGCCTGGCCTTGAACACCTCCAGGGAGGGGACAGCCACAGCCTCCCTGGGCATCCTGTGCCAGTGTCTCACCACCCTCACTGCTAAGAATTTCTTCCTCATCTCCAGGTTCAGTCTCCCCTCTCCCAGCTCAAAGCCATTGTCCCTTGTCCTGTCACACCCAGCCCTTGTCACAAGTCCCTCCCCAGCTCTCCTGTAGCCCTCTTCAGGTACTGGAAGCTGCTCTAAGGTCTCCCTGCAGCCTTCTCTTCTCCAGCCTGAACAGCCCCAACTCTCCTGTCCCCACAGGGGAGGTTCTCAGCCCTCTGATCATCTTGGTGGCCTCCTCTGGACCCTCTCCATCAGCTCCAGGTCCTTCTTGTGCTGTGGGCCCCAGAGCTGGAGGCAGTGCTGCAGGTGGGGTCTGAGCAGAGCAGAGCAGAGGGGCAGAATCCCCTCCCTGTGCTGCTGCTCTCCCTGCTCTGGATGCAGCTCAGCACACAGCTGCCTGCTGGGCTGCCAGGGACCATTGCTGGCTCCTGGGGAGTTTGTCACCACCTGACACCCCCAAGGCCTTCTCCTGCAGCCTGCTCTGGAGCCACTCCTCACCCAGCCTGCATTTGTGCTTTGTCACAGGTGTGGTAACAGAGCACTCAGCCCCAGTCCTCTCAAGTGCTGCTCTGCCCTGAACAAAGCCAAGACAGTTTCTCAGTCACTTGAGGCTAATGTTTGTCAGCAGCTTTCATCTGTCACCCTCCCAGGCACTCAGGATGCATTGCTGCAGAGCTTGGAAAGGTCATCTGCCATCAGCTCACTTTCTCTGGGCTGTCTCTCTGGTTTAGATCTTTTTGTAGCAGCTTGTGATTTAATTACTTATGGTACATTGCATGTTTTATGCTGGCTGTTACACAGCTCTGCTCTTGGCAGATCATTAGTGGCTCACACTCCCAATGCCCAGCCAAGGACCTGCTGCAGCACAGGGCATGGCTGCCTTGGGTGGCTGGAGCTCAGCTGCCCAAAACACAACACAGGCAGTGCCCTGCCCTGAGGCCTCCTGGAACTTGCAGCTTAAACCTTCACTTATACAGAAAGTGCCTTTTTCAGGCAGGCAGCTTAGCATCAGAGCTGTTTGGGTTGGAAAAGTCCTCTGAGCTCACCCAGTCCAACCCCCAACCCAACCTCACCATGGCCACCAAACCATGGCCCCAGGTGCCATGGCCATGGGTTTCTGGAACACCTCCAGGCATGGGGACTCCCACCTCGTGGGCAACCTGTTCCAGTGTTTGAGAATCCTTTTGGGTAAGAAATTTCTTTTAATACCCACACTGATCCTCCCCTGGCACCACTTGAGGCCATTTCCTCTTGTCCTATCACCTGAGAGTAGGGAGCAAAGCCCAGCCCCCATCTCTTTGCAGCCTTTTTTCAGGGAGCTGTAGAGAGCAATGAGGTCTCCCCTCAGCCTCCTCTTCCCCAGACAGTGTAGCACTGTGGGCAGTTTATCAGATCACTGACAGCTCATTTCCAGTTTCCCTGCACTCTCCTGCACAGGCAGTAACTCCTCATCTGGCTCTGAGTCCCTGCCTGTTCTGTGCACTGCTCCTTGCAGCCCTGGAAGAGGACATTCTGCATTTGCTGCCTTCTCTTCTCTTTGTTCTCTTTTTTGCTCTGTGACTTCATTCCCCAAGACACACAGCCTCTGTCTCCCTATCTGCAAACACCTCCTGTGCAGGCAGGGCCAGGGGAGCACCAGGTGAGGGGTGGCAAAAATCACCTGAAAGCCTGGGCCCCCAAAGTGAGCTGGGGCTCTGCTGTTGTCCTCTCTCCCCATCTCTGAAGAGAAGCACTTTGCTTAGTTCCCAGCTGGGGCTTTAGAAGCCCAGAAGTCTCCAAAGGAGCTTTGAGGGGTTAGAAATGGAGAAGGGTCTGGAGAAGAGGGCTGGGGAAGAGCAGCTGAGGGAGCTGGGGTTGGTTAGTCTGGAGAAGAGGAGGCTGAGGGAGACCTCATTGCTCTCTGCAGCTCCCTGAGAGGAGGCTGGAGCCAGGTGGGGGTTGGGCTCTTCTTCCAAGTAACCAGTGATGGGAGATGAGGAAATGGCCTGAAGTTGCCCCAGGGGAGGGTTAGGTTGGAGATGAGGAAACATTTCTTTTCTGCAAGATTGGTCAGGGATTGGCACAGGCTGCCCAGGGAGGTGGTGGAGTCCCCATGCCTGGAGGTGTTCCAGAACCCTGTGGCCATGGCACTTGGGGCCAGGGTTTGGTGGCCATGGTGGGGCTGGGCTGCTGGTTGGACTGGGTGAGCTCAGAGGCCTTTTCCAACCCAAACAATTCTGTGAGTCCATGAGATGGTGGTGGAGTTTAAAACATAGGTTCATAAAATGGTTTGGGTTGGAAGGGACCTTAAGGATCATCCAGTTCCAACTCCCTGCTGTGAGCAGGGTCATCTCTTACTAGCCCAGCTTGCTCAAGGCCCCATCCAGCCTGGCTTTGAACACCTTCAGGCTTGGAACCTTCACAGCTTCTCTGGACAACCTGTTCCAATGCCTCCCTACCCTCATGGGGAAGAATTTCTCCCTAATGCCTCGTGTGTGCTTCTAGCATCTTCCAGTTGGACGCCATCACTCCATATCCTATCACCACACAGGGCTTAAGCATGCCAGCACAGGACCAGTACCAGTCTTGCTGTGGTGGCTGCTGAGCTTCTGCACAGTTCCTATTCCTGCAGGGGTCAGGGCTGGGGGATTTCCCAGTTTCTCATGGGGCTTAGTTTGAAGCAGCTGAGGGATGCTGAGGAGCAGCAGCAGCAGCTCTGGTTTCTCTCAGCAAGGCCTGCTCCCATGTTCCAGCAGACTGCTGCAGTCTTTTCTTCTTAGAAAAACTTAAGGAGGGGGGATGGAATCCTGTCACAATGAAGTCTCTCTTCTAGCACCCTGCATTTTTTTTGATGATGATGGTTATTAAAGAGCAGAGTTTTTAAAAGTCTGTTGCCATAGCAGCAGAGCAGGCTGGCAGCTCTGTAGTCAAAGCCCCAAGTCTTGTTTGAGTGTGATTAAAGGAGCAATGGTGTTCTGCTCTGCCAGCCTTCAGAGCAAGGGGCTCTGGATTGCTCAGCAAACAGAACTGGGCCGGACCTCTGCTGAAGCTGGGTCAGTCTAGTTACCAAGCTGCAGCTCTCTCCTGCCCTGCTTGGCTACACAAGGGAGGACAAGAGACAGAGGAGGTCTCAAACCTCAAGCCTAACAAGGTGCTGTGTGCCTGTGACCCCCAGCACAAGAGGGACATGGACCTGCTGGAGAGGGTCCACAAAGATGATCCCATTCCCAGATGAGGCTGGAGAACCTCTGCTATGGGGACAGGCAGAGTTGGGGCTGTTCAGCCTGGAGAAGAGAAGGCTGCAGGCAGACCTTAGAGCTGCATTTCAATCTGTGCAGGGGAGCTGCAGGCAGGCTGGGGAGGGACTGTTCAGAAGGGGCTGTGGGGATAGGACCAGGGGCAGTGGTTTGAAAGTGGAGCAGAGCAGAGTTAGGTTGGACATCAGGAGGAAGTTGTGCCCAGTGAGGCTGGGGAGACACTGGAACAGGCTGCCCAGGGATGGGGTTGAGGCTCTGTCCAAGATCAGCCTGGATGTGTCCCTGGGCAGCCTGCTGTAGCTGGAGGTGTCCCTGCTGCCTGCAGGGGGTTGGACAAGATGCTCTTGGAGGATCCTTTCCAACCTGCTGCAATCTGTGTCTGATACTGGAGAGCACAATTCTGCAGTCCCTCTGCTGCTGTCAGCTGCTGCAGTCTGCAGTGTCTCAGGCAGTTGTGTCAGACTCTGGGAGCTTACCCCTGAGTAATGCTGAGATCTGAAGTGCAGACTCCTGACAGAGACACCAAGTCCAGCAGGATGCTGCAGGTGTTGCTTTGAGGAGACAACAAGAAGGAGTTGGCAGAGGAGTTCTCTAGCCCAGCACAAGGTGCCACCAGCACCTCCTGCACTGCTCCTCCAGGGAGCAGTTCATGAGCCAGGGAAGTTCTGCTCATGGCTGGGCCCAGTCTCCTCTGATCCATGAGACATGGAATAGATTGGTGGAGCATGGGGGTGGTGGAAGGAGAAGAAAGCCTGGAATGGGTAGAAGCTGTCAGAAGGTGAGCAGGAGCAGCCAGTGTGGATCTGCAATGGGATTTGTGTTTGACTGCTCTGGTAACCTTCTGCAAGGGGCTGACTGTGGGCAGGCACAGGGAGAGCAGGGGGTGCTGTGTACCTGACTTCAGCAAGGCTTGGCACACGCTCCCACAGCATCCCTGTAGGCAAGCTCAGGAAGTGTCAGCTGCAAGAGTGGGCACTGAGGTGAGTTGACAACTGGCTGAACAACACAGCCCAGAGGGTTGTGACCCGGGGGGCAGAGTCCAGTTGGAGGCCTGTGGCCAGTGGTGGTCCCCAGGGGTCAGTGCTGGGTCCAGTCTTGTTCAGCAACTTCATCAAGAGCCTGGATGAGAGTGGACCCTCAGCCAGTTTGCTGCTGACACCAAACTGGAGGGGTGGCTGAGACCCCCTCAGGCTGTGCTGCCATCCAGTGAGACCTGGGCAGGCGGAGAGCTGGGCAGAGAGGAACCTCCTGAGGTTCAGTAAGGACAAGGGCAGAGTCCTGCAGCTGGGGAGGGACAACAGCAGACACCAGTGCAGACTAGAGGTGACCTCCTGGGAAGCAGCTCCATGGAGAAAGAGCTTGGGGTGCTGGTGGGCAGCAAGTTCTGCATGGGACAGCAATGAGCCCTTGGGGCACAGAGGGCCAATGGTGTCCTGGGGTGCAGCAAGAAAAGTGTGGCCAGCAGGGCCAGGGAGGTTCTGCTGCCCCTCTGCTCTGCCCTGCTGAGACCACCCCTGCAATGCTGTGTCCAGTTTGGGGCTCCCCAGGTCAAGAGACAGAGACCTGCTGGAGAGAGTCCAGTGGAGGCTGTGAGGATGCTGAAGGGACTGGAACAGCTCTGCTGTGGAGAGAGACTGAGAGCCCTGGGGCTGCTTAGTGTGGGGAGGAGAAGGCTGAGAGGGATCTGATCAATGTCTATCAATAGCTGAGGGGTGGGGGTCAGGAGGAAGGGGCCAGGCTCTGTGTGGTGGTGCCCAGGGACAGGACAAGGACCAACAGGGACAAGCTGGAACCCAGGAGGTTCCACCTCAACATGAGGAGAAACTTCTTTGGTGTGAGGGTGCTGGAGACCTGGAGCAGGCTGCCTAGAGAGGTTGTGGAGTCTCCTTCTCTGGAGCCTTTCCAACCCCACCTGGATGTGTTCTGTGTGCCCTGCCCTGGGTGCCCTGCTCTGGCAGAGGGGTTGGACTGGATGAGCTCTGGAGGTCCCTTCAACCCCTCATGTTCTGTGATTCTATGATAAGGATCTTAATGCAGGCAGCAGGAGGGGCCCAGCTTTGGTCACTTGAGTGCTCCTGTGAAGTGTTTCTGGGTGAGCTGTACAGCCTGGTGATAAAACTGCTCCTGAGGTTTGAGAAGCACCTCCAGTGGCTGTGCTGTGCAGAGGCGCTGAGCCCTTTGGTGTGTCCCAGCCTGCCCAGGTGACACAACCACCTCCAGAGTGCTCTGATGTGCTGCTCTGGTACAGGCTGGCTCTTAGCCCTGCAGGGGAGGAAGGCAGAATGCTCCTGCTTCAGGAAGTGCTCCCCAAAGTGCTGCTGTGCTGGTGATGAGGGGGCCAAGTGCAGCCTTTCTCACAGCCCTGGCCTTGCACAGGGGCTGGGCTTGTGTGCGGGGGAACAGCAGCAGGAGGGCAGCAGGAGCAGGGCTGCACTTGGTAAACAGAGGGGATGGAGTCACAGGGAAACTTCTGCTGGAAAAGTGCACCTGGCCCTTGGTGCTTCCTGCTGCAGCTCCCTCACTGCCCTTGGGCACGGCTCAGAAGGGCATTTTGCTAGTGTCAGTTGTGGACTCCTCTTTGCAATCCCTTTTCTTCTTCCTTGCCTGGTCCAACAGCACTGGAAGCTCTGAGGAGTGCTTTGCTCTCTCACCAGGGCTTTAGGCAGTGGAATAGCTTCACTCAGCAGGCTTTGGTTTGCAAACTCTGTGCCTCTGGGGCTTTGTCTTCTTAAGGAAGTGCTGATGGTGGCAGCCTTGCAGAAAGGTTGAAGAAAAAGCTCTCCTTCGGCTGTTGTTGGCCCCCTCACCCCAGTGTGATCCTGTTAGGAGTAGTGTGGCTTGTAGAGCCTCTGCTGCAGGAATTCTGCAGGCAGCTGAAGGGGAAACAGATCAATCAACACCCTGAAATCCAGGCTGAAGGGGAGATCTAACCCCTTAGATGGGCAGGAGGTCCTGACCCAGAGCATCTGTGAGATGCATCATAGAATGGTAAGGGTTGGAAGGCACCTCCAGAGCTCATCCAGGCCAACCCCCTGCCAGAGCAGGATCACCCAGGGCAGGTCACACAGGAACACATCCAGGTGAGGTTGGAAAGTATCCAGAGGAGGCCTGCAGCAGGGCTCCAGCACCCTCACACCAAGGGAATTTCTCCTCATGTTGAGGTGGAACCTCCTGTGATTGAGTTTCCATCCATTGCCTCTCATCCTGTCACTGCAAAGAGCCTGGCCCCATCCTCCTGACTGCCACCCTCAGATATCTGTAGACATTGATAAGGTCTCCTGTCAGTCTTCTCCAGACTAATCAGCCCCAGAGCTCTCAGCCTTTCCTTGTGTGCATATCAGCAAAGGGCAACTGATAAATTAGTTCCAGAGCAGCCTGAACCAGAGGCATCCCAAGCCCTTGCCCTGTGGTGAACATCTGGAAGCACTTCTAGCAGGGTAGCTGCACCACTGCATGGTTCTGCTTGCAGTGTGGGCACACAGGGACTGCTTGCCCAGGTCTGCTCATGCACACTCTTGGTCCTGCCCTTCAGAGTGAAGCTGCCAGATGTGGCTTTTAGTGTGTTGCCTACCTTCATCTGGAAGGGCATCCTGAGACTCAGTTGACCCTGAGAAGCAGCTTTGTGAAGAATGTGCCTGGTGGTGACTTTCTTCCCTTGTGTGACAGTGATGCTGTGGTGGAGATGATCCCAGAGGGGAATATGGTCCCCTTGGCCTTGAAGATCAGATGGGTTAGGCTTAGGTTAAAAATTAATTAGGTAACATCTTTGCCAGCAACATGGACACTGGGATGGAGGCCCCCTCAGCAGGTCTGTGGATGACACCAAGCTGTGTGGTGTGGGCAACAGGCTGGAGGGAAGGGATTCATCCAGAGGGAGCTGGACAGGCTGCAGAGCTGAGCCCAAGCCAACCTCATGAAGTTCAGCAAGGCCAAGGGCAAGGTCCTGCAGCTGGGTCAGGGCAATCCCAAGCACAAACCCAGGCTGGGTAGGGAATGGGCAGAGAGCAGTGGTGAAGAGAAGGACTTGGGGGTGCTGGGTGAGAAGCTTAACCTGAGCCAGCAATGACAACTGGCAGGACAGAAGCAAACTGTGTCCTGGGCTGCATCTGAAGTGTGAGCAGCAGCCAGAGAGGGGATTCTGCCCCTCTGCCCTTATGAGACCCCACCTGGGATGCTGGGCCTGGCTCTGGAGCCCCCAGCACAAGCAGGACATGGATCTGTTGTAGTGGGTCCAGAGGAGGCCACAAAGATGGTCAGTGGGCTGGAGAACCTCCCCTGTGGGGGCAGGCTGGGAGAGTTGGGGCTGTTCAGGCTGGAGAAGAGAAGGCTGCAGGGAGACCTTTAGAGCAGCTTCCAGTACCTGAAGGAGCTCCAGGAGAGCTGGGGAGGGCTGGGAGTGATAGGATGAAGGGGAATGGCTTCAAAGTGGAAAAAGCCAAGGGTGGTGAGACACTGGAAGAAGTTGCCCAGGGAGGCTGTGGATGCCTCTTCCCTGCAGATGGTCAAGGCCAGGTTGGGTGAGCACTTGAGCAACCTGGGCTGGTGGTCAGGGGCTGGAGCAGGCTGCTCAGGGACATGGAATCCTCATCCCTGGGAAGTGTTCAAGAAACCTGTGGCCAGGGCTCCTGGGGCCATGGTTTGGTGGCCATGGTGGTGTTAGGTTGCTGGCTGGACTGGCTGATTTCAGAGGCCTTTTCCACCCCAAACCATTCTGTGGTTCCGTGACTCTTGTGGCCCCCTAGCTGCACCTGCATGGGGGCAGCCTCGGTTGGCATTTCATGTGCTGGTGCTGGGCATGGCAAATGCACGACACAGCTCCTGCAGCCTTCAGTGCCTCAGGTCCTTTTCATCTCTGTTTACATCGAATTTTATTTTTTCTTCCTGTCTTTCTCTCTGTCGTTTGTTCCTCTATGGCTGTAACTAAGCAGCTCTTCCCTGCCCTGCATCGCTGGGCAGAGCCTGGGCAGCCCTGCCCGGCCACCCTGTGCCGCACGCAGCCCCTGCTGCTGCTGGTTGCCCGGGAAGGCGCCGCAGGAGCAGCATTACCTCACCCCTTGGCGGCCTGGAGATTGCGCAGCCCCCGGCGCTGATAGGGCGGCGGCAGCCTGCGCGCAGCCAATAGAGAGCTGCAGCTCCGACTCCTGACGAGCGCAGGAGCGGCGCTGGGCTCCGCAGCTGCCGCGGGGGGTGGGTTTGTTTCCTTTGAAGTGTTACTTCAGATGGAGAAGGCACTCGGCGAGGCTGTGCCATGTGCCGGGCGGCCGAGCTGAACAAATAGCTATTGACAAGGGGAGAGCAGAGCAGCGTGTGAGTGCATCCTGCTAACCTACATTTGCTGTGCCAAGAGATTTGCAGCTGACTGCCTGGGTGAGTCACTGCCTGGCTGAGGAGATGAGGTAATGCTTCAGAGATACAGGCTGATGTCATTCCTTTACCTGAGCTGCATGCCGATGCTGCCTGCCTGTGCTTTCAAGGAAAGTCCCCTCCCTGCCTCCCCTCTGCTGCAGGCAGAGCTGAGAGCAGTTGCTGTGCAGATTGATGGGTTCACAGAATGCTTTGGGGACCTTCAAGATCATCCAGTTCCAACCCCCCTGCCTGTGGTCAGGGGCACCTTCCACTAGACCATGTTGATCAACCTGGCTTTGAACAGCTCCAGGCAGGAGGCCTCCCCAGCCTCCCTGGGCAGCCTGTTCCAGTGCCTCCCCAGCCTCCCTGGAAAGAATTTCTTCCTAATCTCCAGTTTCAATCTGCCTTCCTCAAGATCAAGATTCACAGATTGCATTGGGCTGGAAGGGACCCTCCAAGGGCATCCTGTCCAACCCGCTGCAGGGACACCTCCAGCTAGAGCAGGCTGCCCAGGGACACATCCAGGCTGATCCTGAGTGTCTCCAGGGACAGAGCCTCAACCACCTCCCTGGGCAGCCTGTTCCAGTATCTCCCCAGCCTCACTGTGCACAACTTCCTCCTGATGTCCAACCTAACTCTGCCCTGCTCCACTTTCAAACCACTGCCCCTGGTCCTATCCCCACAGCCCCTTCTGAACAGTCCCTCCCCAGCCTGCCTGCAGCTCCCCTGCAGATGGTGAAATGCAGCTCTAAGGTCTGCCTGCAGCCTTCTCTTCTCCAGGCTAAACAGCCCCAACTCTCCCAGCCTGTCCTCATAGCAGAGATTCTGCAGCCACCCTAAACCATGCTGTGAGATCTGAGCATCCAGCATTTGATGGTTTGGATGGATTCAGATTCCCTGACAGCAGGGTACAGGGACATCTGTGCCCTGCTATGGGGGAATTTGAAGCCATCCAAGCCATGACCTGACTTGCCCCATGGCTTGGAAATGTACAACACCATTTGCCTGTTGTTTGCTAGTGGAAAAGTTCCTACTTACACCCTAGAACAAGACCTTCAGGACAAGGGAAATGCCCAAGGTGCCTCCAAAGTCCTCACAGGTGTCTGGCCTACCTGAGAGGGTTCTGAATGCAAAGGAAGAGTTGCAGAGGCTGAAAGTTGTTCTGCATTGCTGCAAGAGTGGATTGCAAAGCAGTTTGTGACATTCCTGTGCTGTGGGGAAAGTTAGAAGAGAATCCAAGCTGGTGAAGGGGGTGGTGGGGAGAAGAAGGCCTCCAGCAGCCTGGCCTGGATCAGCAATGGTGTGGGCAGCAGGAGCAGGGCAGGGATGGTGCCCCTGGACTCAGCACTGGGGAGGCCACAGCTTGAGTGCTGGGTTCAGGTTTGGGCTCCTCACTCCAAGAAAGACATCGAGGGGCTGAAGCAGGGCCAGAGAAGGGCAACCAAGCTGGGGAAGGGTCTGGAGAAGAGGGCTGGGGAGGAGCAGCTGAGGGAGCTGGGGGTGTTTGGTGTGGAGAAGAGGAGGCTGAGGGAGACCTCATTGCTCTCTGCAGCTCCCTGAGAGGAGGCTGCAGCCAGGTGGGGGTTGGGCTGCTCTTCTTAGGATCAGGTGAGAGGCCAAGAGGAAATGGCCTCAATGGTTTAGTTTGGACATGAGAAGAAATTTCTTGACCGAAAGGGTTCTTAAAGCCTGGCACAGGCTGCCCATGGTGATGGTTGAATGTCCATCCCTGGCAGGGCTGTGGTGCTGAGGGCCATGGCTTAGCCCCAGCCTTGGTAAAGCTCAAGAATGGTTGGGCTGGATGTTCTGAAAGGGCTTTTCCAACCCAACTGAGTCTGTGATCCTGTGTTTTAACAACATCATCCAGCATGGTTACAGCTGCAGCTTTGGCCCTGGCACCTTTTGCCCTTCAAAAGACGCTTTCCCAAACCTGCCTGTCTGTGTCTGTGGATGCCACCAGGCTGCTCTGGGGTGTGACTGTTGGTGCAGACCTGCTTTCCTTGTTTGCTTTGTCACTGGTGATGTGATTTCCTTAGGTGAGCCTTCCCTTCACAAGTGGAAGATGTTTGCTGGCCCATGTCTGTGTGCTGGGTATGCACAGAGCTGGCTCTGGGTGTATTTAGCCTCCCCAGTGCTAGGCTATGCTGCAGTATTTGTCACTGCCAGGTGTTTGCCCTTTTTTGCTATAAGGTCAATATCTGGAAGGGAGCCAACATTCCCAGCAGGTCATGGGAGGGGATCCTGCCCCTCTGCTCTGCTCTGGCCTCACCTGCAGGGCTGGGTCCAGCTGTGGAGCCCCCAACACAAGAGGGACATGGACCTGCTGGAGAGTGTCCAGAGGAGACCACAAAGATGAACAGAGAGAAGGAGAACCTCTGCTGTAGGGACAGGCTGAGAGAGTTGGGGCTGTTCAGGCTGGAGAAGAGAAGACTCCAGGCAGACCTTAGAGCTGCATTTCAATCTCTGCAGGGGAGCTGCAGGCAGGCTGGGGAGGGACTGTTCAGAAGGGGCTGTGGGGACAGGACCAGGGGCAATGGTTTGAAAGTGGAGCAGGGCAGAGTTAGGTTGGACATCAGGAGGAAGTTGTGCACAGTGAGGCTGGGGAGACACTGGAACAGGCTGCCCAGGGAGGTGGTTGAGGCTCTCTCCCTGGAGACATTCAGGCTCTGCCTGGATGTGTCCCTGAGCAGCCTGCTCCAGCTGGAGGTGTCCCTGCTGAAGAAGTGTCGTGTTAGAGAGGATTTTCATGATGCAGAAGTTGTGGTTTCAGATCCTCACACTGGTTCCAGAAATAATGACCAGAAAACTTCTGACTCTTTTGCATGGCTTCAGCATTCTCTTTGTGTGAGCATTTCTGGTGTGCTGCTGAGCCTGTGTCACACAGCCACAGGTTGCTTTGGTTTGGAAGGGACCCTCCAAGGCATCTTGTCCTACCCCCTTGCAGGCATTAGGGATACCTGCAGCTGTCCAGGGACACATCCAGGCTGGTTATGAATGTCTTCAGGGACCACCTCCCTGGGCAGCCTGTTCCAGTGTCTCCCCACCCTCACTGTGCTGAACTTCCTCCTGATGTCCAACCTGACTCTGCCCTCCTCCACTTTCAAACCATTGGTCTTTGTCCTGCCACCAGAGCCCCTTCTGAGCAGTCCTTCCCCAACACCCACCTGTGTGGTGGAGTCTGGGCAGGAGTACTTTGTTGGAAGGAGGATTTTCTCTCCTGTGAGGCCAGGCTGGGAGAGCTGGGGCTGTTCAGCCTGGAGAAGAGAAGACTCCAGTGGGGACCTTAGAGCTGCCTGCCAGTATCTGTAGGGATCCTGCAGGAAGGCTGCAGAGAGACTTTTCCTGAGGGTGTCTGGAGACAGGCCAAGGGGGAATGGTTTGAAACTGAGGCAGAGCAGGGTGAGACTGGAGCTGGGGAAGAAGTTCTTTGGTAGGAGGGTGATGAGAGTCTGGCACAGGCTGCCCAGGGAGGCTGTGGATGCCTCCTGCCTGGGGGTGTTCAAGGCCAGGTTGGATGAGGCCTTGAGGAGTGAAGTCTAGTTGAGAGGTGTCCCTGCCCATGGCAGGAGGGTTGGAATAGATGATCCCCTGCTGACTGCAGAGGGGTTGGACCAGATGACCTTTGGGGCTCCCTTCCAACCTGGACCATTCCATGGTTCTGAGGTTGTGTTTGGGATGATCACTACACATGCACCAAGGTACTCCTTGCATCCTGCCCTGGGGCATGGCTGAATCCATTCTCATCATGCTGTGGAGGGCTGCCCGAATGGACAGGGGTTGTGGAGGAGCCTCATTAACATCAGCCCTCTTAATGCATGTTCTGAGAAGCTAAGCTGCTGTGGGTTGCAGTTTCTCAGTGCTGTGGGTGGGCACAGCCACTGTGGCTCCAGCCAGCAGTGCTGTGTATTGGTTATGGTCTCTCATGCTGCTAATGAGCTTCTCAAGCAGTCCCTTAGCACTCACTGCCAATGACTCATGCTTCCCAACAAGGGTCTCCCTGCAGATCTCAGTCTAATGGATGGGCACCAGGGCCTGGGCAAGCTGGGGCTGTTTCCTTTCTGTTTTGTGACTTGTGTGGTCAAGAAAAGGCCAAGGAGCAGTGTGCTGAAAGCTGAGGAATTCTGGGGAGGAGAAGTTGGATTTGACTCTCTACAAAGGCAAAGGGGGAATGTGGGCTGGGATCCCTCTGCTCTGGGGAGACCTCACCTGCAGGGCTGTGTCCAGCTATGAGACCCCCAAACCAAGAAGGTCACAGACCTGCTGGAGAAGGGTCCAGAGGAGGCCGCAAAGACGATCAGAGGGCTGGAGAACAGACTGGGAGAGTTGGGGCTGTTCAGCCTGGAGAAGAGAAGGCTGCAGGCAGACCTTAGAGCTGCATTTCACTATCTGCAGGGGAGCTGCAGGCAGGCTGGGGAGGGACTGTTCAGAAGGGGCTGTGGGGACAGGACCAGGGGACAGTGGTTTGAAACTGGAGCAGGGCAGATTGAGACTGGAGATTAAGAAGAAATTCTTCCCAGCTCTCCTGTAGTCCCTTCAGGTACTCTCCCAGCATGTCCCCACAGGGGAGGGTCTCCAGCCCTATGATCATCGTTGTGGCCTCCTCTGGACCCTCTCCAGCAGCTTCAGGTCCCTCTCATGCTGGGGCCCCAGAGCTGGAGGCAGTGCTGCAGGTGGGGTCTGAGCAGAGCAGAGGGGCAGAATCCCCTCCCTGTGCTGCTGCTCTCCCTGCTCTGGATGCAGCCCAGCACAGGGCTGGCCAGGACAGGGTTTAGCAGTAATCTGGCTGTGGAAAGAAGCAGTGCAGCAGAACCTTCCCTGCACTGCCATTGTCTGGGAACTCTGAGGACTGATCTGCACAGCTTGCAGTGGAACCAGGGCCTGTGTCTTTGGGAATGCTGCTCTCCATGTGGGACTCTGCAGTGTGTCTGAATCCTGATCCATGAACTGATTGAGCTTTAACGTGTTTGGCTTTGAGTGGAACAAGTGTCACACACTGAGAACTCCTCCTTGACTAAGAGGAGTGGAAGCCAGCTTTGATTTGAATGCCTGAACATTCCCTGCCTTCAGCAGAACTTTGAGAGAAGCCTCTGGGGTGCTGACAGGAAGGTGGAGAGCAGTGCTGTGTCCCTGCTTGGACAGCCTTCTTGCTTCCAGCTGTGCTCTGTGTGTTTTGGTCCAGCTGTGGTTCGATGGTAACCAACCTTGCCTCCCATCTTTGCAGGTGTTTGGCAATAAGATGATAATCCCTTCCTTGGATGGGGACCTGTTCCAGTGGGATCGGGACCGAGAGAGTATGGAAGCTGTGCCCTTCACGGTCGAGTCCCTCCTCGAGTCATCCTACAAATTTGGTGAGGACGTTGTCTTGGTTGGGGGAAAGTCTTTGACAACCTATGGGCTGAGCTCATACTCGGGGAAGGTAAGAGCCTGAAAAGTTGTCTTCTGTCTCTGTGTTCTGAGCACTGTTGCACTGTTGAGATGTAAACTGCAGGGCAGCTCCAAGCACGCAGCTGAGGGGAGCAGGGTCTGAGCTGCCTGAGGAAGCAGGGCTGTGGATTGGAGCTGCTGCACTTAGACAGGATCATAGAATAGTTGGAAAAGGCCTCTGAGATCATCCAGTCCAACCAGCAACCCAACCCCACCATGTCCCCAAGTGCCATGGCCACAGGGTTCTGGAACACCTCCAGGCATGGGGACTCCACCACCTCCCTGGGCAGCCTGTGCCAATCCCTGACCACTCTTGCAGCAAAGAAATTTTTCCTCACCTCTAACCTAACCCTCCCCTGGCACAATTCCAGGCCATTTCCTCTCCTTCTATCACCTGATTCTAGAGAGAAAAGCCCAACCCCCACCTCACTGCAGCCTCCACTTCTCCACACCAAACACCCCCAGCTCCCTCAGCTGCTCCTCCCCAGCCCTGTTCCCCAGACCCTTCCCCAGCTTTGTTGCCCTTCTCTGGACCTGCTCCAGCTCTTTAGTGTCTTTGCTGGAGTGAGGAGCCCAAACCTGAACCCAGCACTCAAGGTGTGAGGTCCCCAGTGCTGAGTCCAGGGGCACCATCCCTGCCCTGCTCCTGCTGCCCACACCATTGCTGACCCAGGCCAGGCTGCTGGAGGCCTTCTTGGCCACCTGGGCACACACTGCTCATGCTCAGCTGCTGTTATCCAACACCTCCAGTTCCTTTCCTGCAGGGCAGGTTTCCAGGCACTCTGCCCCAAGCCTGCTGTGTTGCTTGGGTGCAGGACCCAGCACTTAGTATTGCTGAACCTCATACAAGTGACCTTGGCTCATGGATCCAGCCTGGACAGGCCTTTATGCAGAGCCTCCTACCCTCCAGCAGATCAACGCTTACTTAATTCAGTGCTATCTGCAATCTGAGGGAGCCTCAATCCCCTCACCCAGATCATTGATATTGATATCATTGATATCATTGATTGGACTGGATGAGCTCTGGAGGCCCCTAACATTCTGTGATCTCTGTGCTGTGAGGCCAAGACAGCTGCAAAGCCTGTGTGACTGCCAGAGTTAGGTAGGGTCCTCATTCCCCTTTAAGGAATCACCAAATAGAGAGGGTTGGAAGATACTTCAGAGCTCATCCAGTCCAATCCCCCTGCCAGAGCAGGGCACCCAGGGCAGGTCACACAGAACACATCCAGGTGGGGCTGGAAAGTCTCCAGAGAAGGAGACTCCACAACCTCTCTGGGCAGCCTGCTCCATGGCTCCAGCACCCTCACAGGTGAAGTTTGTCCTTATGTGTTCATGTAACCTCCTGGGCTGCACTTTGTGCCCAGTGCCCCTTGTCCTGCCCCTGGGCACCAGTGGGAAGATTCTGGCTCCATCCTCCTGCCTCTCGCCCTTTAGCTATTGATGAGCATTGGTGAGATCCCTCCTCAGGGCTGAACAGTCCCAGGTCTCTCAGCCTTTCCTCCCAAGGTAGATGTTCCCTCCTCATCCCAGTGGCTCTCTGCTCTTCCATAAATCAATAGCCCTTGGTGTGGAGCTGATGGATTTGTGCTGACACAAGCATGGCAGAAGGCAGAGGCACACTGTGGGGCTCCCAGAGATGTTCTTTTCACAGAATCACAGAGTGCCAGGTTGGAAGGGACCCCAAGGACCATCTGCTTCAACCTTTCCAGGTCACAGTCTAATTGAAAGGAGCTGGCCCAGCACCCCTGTCAGGCTGAGTCTTCAAACTGTCCAGTGTAGGGGACTGCACTGCTTCCCCTGGGAGATGATCCCAATTCCCAACTGCTCTCATGGGGATGCATTTTCTTCTGGAGTCCAGTTGGAATCTCCCCAGGAGCAACTTGTCCCCATCACCGCTTGTCTTCTCCATGGGACTCCTTGTAAAATGGGACTCTCCATCCTCCTGGTAGCCACTCTTCATGTACTGGTCTATGGTCATAAGGTCTCCCCTCAGCCTTCTCCTCTCAAGGCTGAATAGATCTCAGGAGAGCCTCCTGATGTTCCACAAGGCAAAGGGCAAGGTCTGCACCTGGGTCAGGGCAATCCTGGGTACCAGTGCAGGATGACAAAATGATGGCTGTAGAAGCAGGGAGGAAAGACAGAGCTAAGATTGCTTTCTGTTGGGAGCAGAAATACAACCAAACTTAGAGCACGGGGAAATCAAAGTGCCCCAGGGTGGAGAGTTCTTAGAATCTGTTGAAAATTCTGCTTGTGCCAAGCCCTTGTCTCTAACCCAGCCCTGGAGAGGAGAGAACTGCAAGGTGCCTGTGAGCCAGGAGTGTCCTGTGAGGGTTGTTAGCTTTGAGCCTTGCTGTCGATGACTTCGGTTTGTCTTGGAGCTCCTGAGGGGCTGGAAGCGTGTGCAAGCCTCTTGCCTTGTCCCGCAGGTGAAGTACATCTGCTCGGCCATGGGCTGCCGCCGCTGGGACGACGAGGAGGCGGAGCAGGAGGAGACGCTGCTCTTGCACCGCACCCAGAAAACCGTCCGGGCTGTGGGACCGCGCAGTGGCAACGAGAAGTAAGTGCAGGGCATGCCGAGAGGGACCAGTAGGGAGCAGTTCCTAACGCCTGCTGGCTTCACAGAATCACAGAACATTAGGGCTGGGAAGGGACCTTCAGAGCTCATCCAGTCCAACCTCCCTGCCAGAGCAGGGGCACCCAGGGCAGGGCACACAGAACACATCCAGATAGGGTTGGAAAGGCTCCAGAGAAGGAGATTGCACAATTCTCTGGGCAACCTGCTCCAAGGCTTCCTCACATTAACACCCTTATGGCTCTGGCCAGCCTGCTCTAGTGTGAGGTGTCCCTGCCCATGGCAGGGGGGTTGGAATTGGATGAGCCTTGTGGTCACTTTCAACCCTGACTGATTCTATGATCCTAAAGATTTTCTTCATGTTGAGGATGAACTTCCAGTGTTCCAGTTTGTGTCCATTTTCCCTTGCCCTATCATTGAACCTGGCCCCTTCTACTTGACACCCACCCTTCAGATGTTACCATTCCCAGCTGGGCTGGACTTCCCAATAACTCCAAGGAATTAACTAAGCAGAGGTAAAATCTGCTGCTCAGAACAGCCAGGGCTGTGTCTGTGTGCTCCTAACCATGCAAACCTTGCTCTGACAATAAACTTCAAGAGCTTCATTCCAGTCAGGGAATCATGGAATGGGTTGGGTTGGAAGGGACCCCAAAGTTCATCCAGGTCCAACCACCCTGCTGTGGGCAGGGACACCTTCCACCAGCCCAGGTTGCTCAAGGCCCTGGCCAAAAGATTTTCAGTCTTTATTTTTAGAAGCCCCATTCTGAAAGCTGCTTTGGTGATGTTCACAGCACGTTCATTCTCAGAGCATAGGTGCCCTGTCCTTCAGCTGCTGGAGAAACCAGTTCACAGGCTCACAGGATGGTAGGGGTTGGAGGGGACCTCTCAGATCATCCAGTCCAAGCCCCCTGCCAGAGCAGGACCGTAGAATCTAGTGCAGGTGGGACAGAAACACATCCAGATGGGTCTTGAAAGTCTCCAGAGAGACTAGATAATACAGATCACAGTCTCTCAGTATACAGAGGTTGGAAGGGACCTCCAGAGATCATCAGGTCCAACCCCCCTGCCAGAACAGCATCACTTAGGGTAGTCTGCACAGGAATGCATCCAGGTGGGGTTGGAAAGTCTCCAGAGAAGGAGACTCCACAACCCCCCTGGGCAGCCTGCTCCAGGGCTCTGTCACCCTCACTCATGTTTCTCCTCATGTTGAGCTGAAATCTTCTCTGTTCAAGTTTGAGCCCACTGCTGCTTGACTTATCACTGTGAACCACCCAAAAAGAGCCTGGCCCCTTCCACTTGACACCCACCCCTCAGATATTGATAGACATTGATCAGATCCTTCTCAGCCTTCTCCTCTCCAGACTAAACAGCCCCAGGGCTCTCAGTCTCTCTTCACAGGGGAGATGCTCAAGTCCCCTCAGCATCTTCCTGGCTCTCTCTTGGATTCTCTCCAGCAGATCTCTGTCTCTCTGGAGCTGGGGAGCCCCAAACTGGACACAGCATTGCAGCTGTGGTCTCAGCAGGGCAGAGCAGAGAGGTAGAAGAACTTCCCTAGCCCTGCTGGACACCTTTCTTGCTGCACCTCAGGATCCCATTGGCTCTCTTGGCCACAAGAGCACATCGTTGTTCCATGATGTTAATAAAATAATTATTGCCTAGAGATGCTGTGAAGTATTAACTGCATTGGAACTCTAAGGGAGGAAGTCTTCTTTGTGTGCCCTTGTTACTGTTGAACATGTGGTCTCCCAAACCTGCATATCAGTAATTTTCTAATGTCATAAAATTATAGTTAATAGCAGATTTCAAAGCCAAGATAAGTGCTTCTCTTTATTATGAGCTTCTCACACTGCTGTCTTTAGGTGGGACATGTTTCAGCAGTGGTATAATGACAGAATTAATGTCAGGGGCTGGAAGGGACCTTGAGAGAATATCCAGTCCAACCCCCCTGCCAGAGCAGGATCACCTACACCAGATCACACAGGAACTCATCCAGGCAGGTGTTGAATGTCTCCAGAGAGAAGCTGTTCAGGCTGTGATTTTGCTGTCTTAATGCAGCAGGATTTCTATAAAAGTCCAGGCACCTTTTCTTCTCACCCCTCCACACACACCTGCGCCGTAAACTATAGGCTGGAAAAGTTGCTTGTCCTCCATAGCTACAGCCTTGGAATCATAGATTGGGCTGGGTTGGAAAGGACATCCAAAGGTCATCTACTCCAACCTCCCCACCATGGGCAGGGACACCTCTCAACTAGCCCAGGTCTCATCCTTGAACACCCCCAGGGAGGAGGCATCCACAGCCTCCCTGGGCAGCCTGTGCCGGAGTCTCCCCACCCTTGAAGAACTTCTGGCTCAGCTGCAGTCCCACCCTGCTCTCCCTCAGCTTCAAACCATTCCCCCTTGGCCTGTCTCTAGACAGTCTGATGAGAAGTCCCTCTGCAGCCTTGCTGTAGGCTCTTTCAGGAGCAGGTTTAGCAGAGAGCAGTCATTCCCTGTGCCCCTGCTCCCTCTCCTGTCTGCAGCAGGGTTTGGCAGCTGGTGTGTGTCATAGTTGACCTCATTAGAGCTGCCACGGCTTCCCAACTCTGCTGTCTGCAGAGGGAAGTCTTGGGCTCCATGGTTCCTGGAGGCTGCTATTGGCAGGGGAGGTATCTGCTCCAAAGGTGCTTCTCCCTTCTCACAGCTCCTGCAAAGCCAGGCTGGCACCTGCAGCAGAGCCCTCCTGTCCTTGTAGGCAGCAGCAAAGATGCTTTCCTGGTGACACAGTAGAGCTGCTGTGGAGCTGACAGGATAGAGCTGGGGATGTTAATCCAGAGAAAAAAAAATGAATGTGTAAAAGATGCCAAACTTTTCCCAGAAGGGTGTAAATTCCTCCAGGAGACTGTTTGGGCTCCTGCTGCTGGCCAGAGTGGCCTTGAGAAATTTTGGGTAGCAAAACACAGCATGTAAGAAAAATTCTCCTCCTTGCTGTTCAAGTTTGGCGTCCTTTGCCATCTGTATCTTCTCTCCAACAGAGAGGAGGAGGGGAAAAAGTGAAGAGGAAGGGAAAAGAGAGGAGGAGGGAGAGGAGGGGAGGAAGGAGGGAAGAGAGGAGGGGAAGAGAAGAGAGGAGGGGAAGAGAAGAGAGGAGGGGAAGAAGAAGGGAAGAGAGGAGGGGAAGAAGGGGGGAAGAGAGGGGGGGAAGAGAGGGGGGGAAGAGAGGAGGGGAAGAGAGGGGGGGAAGAGAGGAGGGGAAGAAGGGGGGAAGAGAGGAGGGGAAGAAGGGGGGAAGAGAGGAGGGGAAGAAGGGGGGAAGAGAGGAGGGGAAGAAGGGGGGAAGAGAGGAGGGGAAGAAGGGGGGAAGAGAGGAGGGGAAGAAGGGGGGAAGAGAGGAGGGGAAGAGAGGAGGGGAAGAGAGGGGGGAAGAGAGGAGGGGAAGAGAGGGGGGGAAGAGAGGGGGGGAAGAGAGGAGGGGAAGAGAGGAGGGGAAGAGAGGAGGGGAAGAGAGGAGGGGAAGAGAGGGGGGAAGAGAGGGGGGGAAGAGAGGGGGGGAAGAGAGGGGGGGAAGAGAGGGGGAAGAGAGGGGGAAGAGAGGGGGAAGAGAGGAGGGAAGAGAGGGGGAAGAGAGGGGGAAGAGAGGGGGAAGAGAGGGGGAAGAGAGGGGGGGAAGAGAGGAGGGGAAGAGAGGGGGGGAAGAGAGGGGGGGAAGAGAGGAGGGGAAGAGAGGGGGGGAAGAGAGGAGGGGAAGAGAGGGGGGGAAGAGAGGGGGGGAAGAGAGGAGGGGAAGAAGGGGGGAAGAGAGGAGGGGAAGAAGGGGGGAAGAGAGGAGGGGAAGAAGGGGGGAAGAGAGGAGGGGAAGAAGGGGGGAAGAGAGGAGGGGAAGAAGGGGGGAAGAGAGGAGGGGAAGAAGGGGGGAAGAGAGGAGGGGAAGAAGGGGGGAAGAGAGGAGGGGAGGAAGGAGGGAAGAGAGGAGAGGAGAGGAGAGGAGGACAAAAGAAGAGAAGGATGAAGAAAATAAACACCTGTTTTCTTTTTTCTCCTACTGAAATACTGTCCAGTTTCAGGCCCAGTTTGTTGGTGTGCAAGGGTTTCTGAGCTGTTGGCTCTGAAGATCAGCTCTGTGCTCCTTCAGCAGCTGGACCTGGCAGAGACCCTGGGTTGGGTTGGGTTGGGTTGGGTTGTGTAGGGGATTCAAACCAGCAGGGTAAAAAAAAAAAGCATTGTCCCACCCTGAGCTTGGAAAGCCTCCCAGGATTAATTAACTCCATTAATAAACAGCAACACATGCAGAGAAATCTGGGATCACTTTTGGGCCCCTCACAGGGGCTGGAGCAGGTCCAGAGAAGGGCAACCAAGCTGGGGAAGGGTCTGGAGAAGAGGGCTGGGGAGGAGCAGCTGAGGGAGCTGGGGGTGTTTGGTGTGGAGAAGAGGAGGCTGAGGGAGACCTCATTGCTCTCTGCAGCTCCTGAGAGGAGGCTGGAGCCAGGTAGGGGTTGGGCTCTGCTCCCTAGGATCAGGTGAGAGAAGGAGAGGAAATGGCCTGGAGTTGTGCCAGAGTTAGGTTGGAGGTGAGGAAATTTTTTTTTGCTTCAAGAGTGGTCAGGGCTTGGCACTTGGGGCCATGGTTTGATGGCCATGGTGGGGTTGGGTTGATGGTTGGACTCGGTGATCTTAGAAAGCTTTTCCAACCCAAACAACTCTGTGGTACTGTGTCTCATGCAGAATGCTGCTTCCTGAGTGCTTTACACCTGCATAAATGTTTTCCTTCTAAATACCCCAGCTCTCCTACTTGATGGTTTGAATTGCTCTTTCTGTGCACTAAACCTCTGATGCCATTGGCACTATTTCTCACCTTGCTCATGATCTCAGGCAAGATTTCTTAGTTTGTTTGATGTGGTCCAGGTCTGGGCCTCTCAGTTCAGGAAGAACTTCAGGGAACTGCTTGAAAGAGTCCATTCCAGAGCCACAGAGCTGCTGCAGGCAGTGGAACATCTCCTGTGAGGCCAGGAGGGAGCTGGGGCTTGGAGCTTGGAGCAGAGGAGCCTGAGGGCTGCCCTCACTGCTGGGGATAAAGATGTGCAGGGCTGGAGCCAGGCTCTGCTCAGGGATGGCCAAGGACAGCACAAGGGGCACTGGGGGCAAGCTGGAGCAGAGGAGGTGCCCTGGGAACAGGAGGGAAAACTTTGTCCCTGTGAGGGTGCTGGAGGCCTGGAGAGGTTGTGGAGCCTCCTGCTCTGGAGACTTTCCAGCCCTTCCTGGATGTGTTCTGTGTGCCCTGTCCTGGGTGCCTGCTCTGGCAGGGGGTTGGACTGGATGAGCTCTGGAGGTCCCTTCCAACCCCTAATGTTCTGTGACTCTGGATTAGCACTCCCCATCCTGATACAGTTGTGTTCATCTGTTAGTGAGAGCTCTGTGGGGCAAGTGTAGGTAATTTAGGTTAAGAACCTCCTGGATGGAGAATGTGGAACTTCCCTTGGGGTAAATCAGTTTCCCTCCCCTTTTTCCTGTCTCCCTTGCAGGTGGAATTTCAGTGTTGGTCACTTTGAGCTGCGCTACGTCCCCGAGATTGAAACCCGAGCTGGGTACCTGGAGAGCAACTTGAAAGCAACCATCAACAAAGAAGAAACCAAAATCATTTCAGATGTGGAGGAGCAGGAAGCTATGATGAAAGACACTGTGATAAAGGTCTCAGTAGCTGACTGGAAGGTGATGGCTTTTAACAGACGAGGAGGACATCTGGAATGGGAGTACCAGGTAGGGGAAAAGACACTGCAGGCCATGCTGCAAGTCAGAGTTCTGCAGCAGCATGGAGGGTGTCTGTCAGCTTGGGGGTCAGGTGGGGGCTTCACAAAGAAGCAGGCACCTGCTGGGCACTTTGTTGACTGAAGTTCTGACTTGGAACCCTTACAAAAACACCCCCCAGTTATGTTAGCACTGTGGTTAGCATTGTTCTCATCTCCTGTCTGGTTCATACAGCAGTAGCTTGCCACTGACCTCTCTCCCTTCTTCAGTTCTGCACTCCAATTGCCTCTGCATGGCTGGTCAAGGATGGCAAGGTCATCCCCATCAGCCTGTTTGATGACACAAGTTACACTGCCAGCAGTGAGGTGTTGGAAGATGAGGAAGATCTGGTGGAAGCTGCCAGGGGGGCCACAGAGTCCAGCGTCTATTTGGGTGAGGCACTGCCTGCAGCCTTCTCTGTAGGAAACATGGCTGAGGCCTTTCTCTGCTCAGGTTGGAGTAAAACAGATCAGCCAGTCCAGTCCTTATCTAACTACCCAGGCTGGGGCTAAGCCATGGCCCTCAGCACCACCTCTCTGCCTCTGTGAAACACCTCCAGGGATGGGCATTCAACCACCAACCTGGGTAGCCTGTGCCAGGCTGTGAGAACCCTGTCAGTCAAGAAGTTTTCTTCTAATGTCCAACCCAACCCTCCCCTGGGGCAAATGGAGGTCATTTCATCTTGACCTATCACTTGCTACTAGAGAGAAGAGCCCAACCCCCACCTGACTGCAGCCTCCTCTCAGGGAGCTGCAGAGAGCAATGAGGTCTCCCTCAGCCTCCTCTTCTCCACACCAAACACCCCCAGCTCCTCCCCAGCCCTGTTCCCCAGACCCTTCTCCAGCTTTGTTGCCCTTCTCTGGACCTCCCAACCCAAAGCAATCTCTGAAGCTGTGAACTCTTTTCAGTGATATTTTTCACCACATATTTTACCTGGGCAATTTTCTTCCCTGGGTGAAGAGAACTAAATCTAAGGCCTGCATTCTCTCTGTCTGTCACTCAGGGATGTACAGGGGCCAGCTGTACCTGCAGTCATCAGTCAGGATTTCTGAGAAATTCCCAAGCAACCCGAAGGCTCTGGAATCCAGGAATGACAACTCCATTATCCCTCTGCCCAAGATCAAGTGGAAGCCTTTGATCCGTGAGTACCAGTTGGGAGCCCTGAGAGCACAGCACAGTTTCCTGCTTTCCAATGGGCTTCAAACTAGGAGAATGTTTCCATTTGGAAACTACTTTAGTAACTCTCTCTGTGCTCTTTTAGTTATTATTTTGGGGTAAATAGATGTCTAATGTTTGCTTTCTTTTCCTGGGAAGTTGACAGGATCAAAAATAATAGAACAATTTTGTCTTTTGAACCAAAGTTTTCATTACAAAGAGGAAGAGTTTTGCAGTGAGGGGAAGGAGGGAGTTCACTTGTCCCAAGCCAGGATTGCATTGAGTTGAAAGGGACCCTCAAAGGGCATCTTTCCAATCCCCCTGCTGCAGTCAGCAGGGACATCTTCAACTGGATCAGGCTGCCCAGGGCCTCATCCAGTCTGATCTTGAATGTCTGCAGGGTATTGATAACTGTGACCATAAACTGCCCTTAGTGTTTCCTTGCATTCCTTTTAGTTCTCATGATCTGTTCCAAGAGATGTTTTCTGAACTTCTGCAGTTGGGGTTCTCATTTAAATTCATTCAAGAAGAGAAGTTTTCTAACCATTCAGCTCAGAAAACTGTGTCTTCTCTCTGCTTAGATTCTCCTTCCAGGACTCCAGTGCTGGTGGGCTCAGATGAGTTTGACAAGTGTCTCAGCAATGACAAATACTCTCATGAGGAGTACAGCAATGGAGCACTCTCAGTTCTGCAGTACCCATATGGTATGTGGAGGCTCCATCTTGGGAAGTGTTGCATGGAGCCAGATTTCATGGATTCATGGAATCCTGGAATGGTTTGGGTTGGAAGGGACCTTAAAAATCATCCAGCTCCAACCTCCCAGCTGTGAGTAGGGACAACTTCCCCTAGACCAGGTTGCCCAAGGCTTCATCCAACCTGGCCTTCAACTTGAGTCAGAGCAGAGCAGAGGGGCAGAATCCCCTCCCTGTGCTGCTGCTCTCCCTGCTCTGGATGCAGCTCAGCACACAGCTGCCTGCTGGGCTGCCAGGAACCATTGCTGGCTCCTGGGGAGTTTGTCACCACCTGACACACCCAAGGCCTTCTCCTGCAGCCTGCTCTGGAGCCACTCCTCACCCAGCCTGCATTTGTGCTGGGATTGCCCTAACCCAGCTGCAAGACCTTGAACTTCTTTAACTTCATGAGGCTGGTTTGGGCTCAGCTTTGCAGCCTGTCCAGGTCCCTCTGGATGAATCCTTTCCCTCCAAGCTATCGTGGTTGCAAGCAGAGACCTTTCTTACCTCAAAAGTTTTGGAAGAGGAAGAGAAAGCCTCCCAGGTTTAGCTTACGAAAGCAAAGCTTCACATGTCCCATGGCCAAAGCAGAGAGGAAGTGCTGCAGAGTGGGGAGATGCCAGACTGAGACTTGAATGAATTTGACATTTGGACCCAAAGCAGAATTGCCCCAAACCTGTAATGAGGCCAATTACTCACTTCAGCAGTGTCTAAATTCAGCCACACCACCCAGCTTAGTGTCATCACAGAGCTGCTCAGGGTGCCTCCATCCCAGTGCCCATGGCACTGATCAGGATGTTAACCATCACTGGCTCTAGTACCAACCCCTGAGGGACACCACTTGTTCCTGGTCTCCATGTGGGCACTGATGGAGACCAGTTGCTGTGGAGCCCAGAGCCTTGACTCAGTGCCTTTGCTGACCTGCCACTGGAACTGCTGGGGCAGGCAGACAAAAGCCCTCTGTGTCTGCTGAGGAGCCTGCAAGGGAGAAGGCAAAACAGTTGTGTGGTTACCTCTGAGTCACTCTGCCCCTCCCCCCGACCCCTTTGTGTCCTCCCCACCCAGACAATGGCTACTACCTGCCCTACTACAAGAGAGAGAGGAACAGGCGCAGCACTCAGATCACTGTCAGGTTCTTTGAGGACACCACCTACAAGACCATTCGCAAAAAGGATCCTGTTCTGCTGCTCCACTGGTGGAAGGAGATCGTGGGCACCATCCTCTTCTGCATCGTGGCCACCACCTACATCGTACGCAAGCTCTTCCATCCCCACCCCCACAGCAGGGTGAGTGCTGAAACCTGCTCAGGCTTTGGCTGGCAGGCTGCAGTGAGGCCTGCTCATGGAATCAGAATGGTGAGGGCTGGAAGGGAGCTTAGAGATCATAGAATGGTTTGGGTTGGAAGGGAGCTTGGAGATCATAGAGTGGTTTGGGTGGGAAGGGAGCTTGGAGATCATAGAATGGTTTGGGTTGGAAGGGAGCTTGGAGATCATAGAGTGGTTTGGGTGGGAAGGGAGCTTGGAGATCATAGAATGGTTTGGGTTGGAAGGGAGCTTGGAGATCATAGAGTGGTTTGGGTGGGAAGGGAGCTTGGAGATCATAGAGTGGTTTGGGTTGGAAGGGAGCTTGGAGATCACAGAATGGTTTGGGTTGGAAGGGAGCTTGGAGATCATAGAATGGTTTGGGTTGGAAGGGAGCTTGGAGATCATAGAATGGTTTGGGTTGGAAGGGAGCTTGGAGATCATAGAATGGTTTGGGTGGGAAGGGAGCTTGGAGATCACAGAATGGTTTGGGTTGGAAGGGAGCTTGGAGATCACAGAATGGTTTGGGTTGGAAGGGAGCTTGGAGATCACAGAATGGTTTGGGTTGGAAGGGAGCTTGGAGATCATAGAGTGGTTTGGGTTGGAAGGGAGCTTGGAGATCATAGAGTGGTTTGGGTGGGAAGGGAGCTTGGAGATCATAGAATGGTTTGGGTTGGAAGGGAGCTTGGAGATCATAGAATCATAGAATGGTTTGTGTTGGAAGGGAGCTTGGAGATCATAGAATCATAGAATGGTTTGTGTTGGAAGAGAGCTTAGAGATCATAGAATGGTTTGGGTTGGAAGGAAGCTTGGAGATCAAGAATCATAGAATGGCTTAGATTGGAAGGGAGCTTAAAGATCACAGAATGGTTTGGGTTGGAAGGGAGCTTAGAGATCATGATCACAGAATGGCTTAGGTTGGAAGGGAGCTTAGAGATCACAGGACAGGACTGAATTATTTGCTTTGCTTGTTTCTGTGTCAGCTGAAAATTGCTCTGGAGAGGTTTTGCATTTTCATGCTAGAAGTCATGAGACAGAGGAGGCTGTGGGATGTGATTGGTAGGAGCTGCTAACCGGTGGGCTGCTGCCTTGCCCTGTGAAATAGGAGCTGGCAAGGAGCTGTGAGAGCGAAGGTGCTGTATAGAATAAGGCTTTAAGTGGGACTTTGACAGCCATTGTAGCTGCAACAAAAGCGCAGATAGCTATAGGACAGCTGTTTCTTTTAGGTAGGACTGATGCAAACTGAGTTTGGTTGCAAGCAGCTGTTGGGGCAGGGGTAGAAATAGGCTGTTAACAGCAGGTCCTGGAGAATGACTGCATAAATGACTATAGTTGGGGGTCCAGTGAGGTCCCTGGGGCTCCCCAGAGAGGTTGTGGAGTCTCCTTCTCTGGAGACTTTCAAGACCCATCTGGTTGCATTCCTGTGCGACCTGTGCTGGATTCCATGGTCCTCCTCTGGCAGGGGGGTTGGACTTGATGATCTCCGGAGGTCCCTTCCAACCCTAACATCCTGTGGTCTGTGACCGCTCTAGTGGTGTCCCCAGTCCTGTAACATAAAAAGAATCTGGTGCAGTGTTGAGAGGCTCTGACCATCGCTGAAGTGCAGAAGCACCGCTGAAAGCTCAGCTCTTTGTGAGGAGGCAGTTCCACACACCCTTTTGACCTCCCCACACAGCCGGCTCCTCCAGACCCGTCTATAAAGACAGTTAAAGCCTTCACGATGGGAATTAATGCTAGTTGAGATACAGGCAGGAGAGATAAAGAACCACAAGATTGCAAGAGCTTCGGAAAATGTGTGCCCCTCTGCCCTGAAAATCCCAGGAAAGCACAGTGAAAAGCTAACAGAGTGACAAAATAGAAATTCTGTTTGCTTCATACCCAGGGGCAAATAGATAACCTCAGATTCAGACCCTTCTAAAGCTAACAATCCATCAGGACCCTTTTGAATCACCACAGCTATCATTTCTGGAACTGTAGCTGCTGTTTTTCCAAATCGATTCCAAGAGAGCTAAAGGATGTGAATTTCCTGGCACCCATTGTGCTAGAAGACCCTAGGGCTGAAAAGGTGGATTGAACACAAAAAGACTGATAGGTTGCCCTATTGTCCTACGATGTGCTGCTTGCTGAGTCATTTTTGCTGTGACTTTGTGTCCCTTTGCTCCTGCTAATTTGACAAAGTCAGGTCTGAATCTCCCTCTAATGACTTAAAAAGGGGAGGGAGTTCTTCTGTAGTGATTCCTAATAACGATCCAACACAGTTCATTGTTCCTGGCAATTTCTGCAGGTGCTGATATTAAGTCCTAATGTGATCTTTTGTGGCTGAATGTGGTGCTCTGTGATTTTTCCATCCCAGAGGTAGCCAGGGGGCTGCTTGTTGAATTTTTTTTCTTCTGTGATTTTAAGTGCAGCTGCAAGTGCAGCCTGCACAACCTGTTGCTGTGCTTTCTCTGCCTCCTGTTCCCTCGGAGCAGAGATTAAAATGTCATCCACATCGTGGAATATGAATATTCCTGCATTCTTTTCTCGAATAGGTGGCAAACTGCTGGCATATTGTAGGGCTCTGTTTTTCATGCTCTGTGGCAAAACCTTCCAGGGGTGACGTTTATGAGGTTCAGCTGCATTGATAGATGGCACAGAGACTGCAGAGCAAGGAGCATCTTGTGGGCAAAGAGGAATTGTGGAAAAAAACAGTCCTTGAGATCTGTAACTATCAAAGCCCAAAACTGTGGAAGCACGGCAGGGGAAAGCAGTCCAGGCTGTAAAGCTGCCATGCCCTCAATAACTTCACTGATCTTTCGCAAATCACGCAGCAGCCTCCACTTGCTGCTTTTCTTTTTGATAACAAGTTCAAAGGGCTGGTTGTGGGAACAGCATGACCTGCTTTGAGCTGTCCATAGTATCATAGAACCACAGAATTGTTAGGGTTGGAAGGGACCTCAAGGCTCATCCAGGTCCAACCCCCTGCCGTAGGCAGGGACACCTCACACTACAGCAGGTTGCTCACAGCCACATCCAGCCTGGCTGCAAAAACCTCCAGGGATGAGGCTTCCACCACCTCCCTGGCCAACCTCTGCCAGGCTCTCACCACCCTCATCGGGAAGAATTTCTTCCTAACACCCAATCTGAATTTACCCACTTCTAGTTTTGCTCCATTCCCCCCAGTCCTATCACTCCCTGACACTCTCAAAAGTCCCTCCCCAGCTTTCCTGTTGCCCCCTTCAGATCCTGGAAGGCCACAAGAAGGTCTCCTCAGAGCCTTCTCCTCTCCAGACTGCACAACCCCAACTCTCTCAGTCTGTCTTCATAGGAGAGGAGCTCCAGCCCTCTGCTCAACTTTGTGGCCCTTCTCTGGGCACCTTCCAGCACCTCCACATCCTTCTTGTAGACAGAAGAAAATACCAAGCTTAGAGCAGCCTCACAAGGCTGAAGCCAAGGATTAGCCAGCTTGAAATAAGCTAACTGTGCGAGTCAACTATTTGCTGCTATGGTGCAAGGTGGCGTCAGAGCCCAAGCCATGATTTTAATTTCCCCTGCAAAGTCTGCATCAATCATCCTTGGTAGCACAAAGAGCCCTGCTGGAGTAGCAGAAGATCGACCCAGCCACAAAGCAGCCATTCCTTTCAGAATCACAGAATCAGCCAGGTGGGAAGAGACCGCCAAGATCAGCAAGTCCAACTGATTACTCAACCCTGTCTGATCAGCTAAACCGTGGCACTAATTGCCTCATCCAGCCTTTTCTTCAACACCTCCAGGGACATCGACCCCACCCTAATGGCCCATACGCTCCTGTCGAAATAGTCACGACTTAATTATTCCCTCGACTGAGGTGGCCAAGTCCAACGCGGCGCTGCCGTAGAGGCTGCGGCTGCTGGCTAGGAGGAGCAGGGCGAGGGGAGATTCCATGTCGCCCGCTTGCAGTTTCCCGTTTGCAGCAGCAGCTTGCCTCTTCTATCGACCCTGGAACGGCATTGCCCTGCGGAATGCTGCCCCTGATGACGGCGAGGCACGTCCCCGGCGGTTTCGCAGCATTTGCTTTCGCTTTAGGAAGGTGTCTGCGAAAGTGACCGCAGGAAAAACCTCGCTGCGCTCGGACAGACATCGCTGCAAAAGCTTCTGCCGCCAGGGCCGCTCGGTGCTGAGAGGTGCCCACGCCCCTGCAGGCTGTGGGCATGGCGCTCACAGTAGGGGTTTTAGAGTGCACAGGACTCTCTGACAGTCAACGTTTGCGGTTTCAATCACCAGCTGTTTAAAAAGAAGCTCCCTCGCTTGCTCCTTGTCCACCTGCTTCTCCAGAGCCTCTCTTAAACGATCCAGAAGTTGCCTGTAAGGCTCCTGAGATCCTTGTTTAATGCTGACAAACGATTGTCTTCACTTCCCAGCGTCAGGCTCTGCTTTAATGGCTCTCAGCACCATGTGTTTAACCTGCTGGAAGCCTTCTGCTGGAATCTTAGCCTGCTGCTATGCTGGCATATTGACCTTCACCCATTAAGGCATTAACATCAACAGGCCTCATTTGGTTTTGTGGTCCCCCAGTCGCATTTGGTGCTGCCTGGGCTTGTGCCAGCTCTCTCCAGCTAGCCAAAAAAAGGATAAATTGCATCTCAGTCGTTATAAGGTGACACAGAGCTTTCAAATCATAAGGAGTAAGCACTGAGTGATCAAACAGTGCCTGTATCAGATTCAGAGTGTAAGGAGCACCCAGTCCATGATCTGAAACTGTTTGGTGTAAATCTTTTATCACAGAGTAAGAAAGACCTTCCCAGCCAGCAGCTTGCTGTGGAGCGTAAGTCTCCAGGAAAGCTGAGAGGAGCTCCCTATCTGTTCCTTTCTCTGCTTCCCTTCTAACAGCTGCCCACTTGTCAGCAGGATCAAGGAGACAGAGCCCAGGCTCCTCAGACTCCTCTTTCAGAGCAATTATATCCCCAGGCTTAGGAACCTCTGGCTGAGCAGGGGGTGAAGCTGCTGAGGCTTGCAGTGCTGGCCCTGTGTTAGGAGCAGCGCAGCTTCAGTGAAGGGCACAGACTGAGATTGTTTCTGGTGGCACTGGGGCCCCTTTAGAAGCTCTCTTGTGAACCAGCCTTAATGTCCAACACTTCCATGATAGTTCACCAAGTACTTAGCAGTCCTGTTGGCAGTTTATCATCCTGTGAAGCAGAGTCCCAAAGCTTGCCCCAACCTCATCCCAAACTTCTGGATCATACACAGTCTGACTAGTGATGGAAGGGTGATGCTCAGTAGCCCACAGAAGCATCTGCTGAATTGCAGAGGTTCTGACAGACTTCCCATGCTGCTGAAAGATTTTCTGCAAAGCTTCCAGGACAGTTTTCTGTTCCTGAGTTAGAGTATTCCCATCTTTGTCATCCTCAGCTGCTTACCTTTTGTCCAGGGAAAAGGAGCTGAGCATGCAGGTCTTGGTGGTTTTTTCCAAGGCTTTTATCTTCCCCTGTTAGTTGGGTTGAGCGACAATCACTTTGTCCCTGGTCCCTGATATTATGTAGCATACTGAGGCACAGACCCCTGCAGCAGCTTAGAAGTAGGGGCTGGACACCATGGCAGGATCCAACTTCCTTGCTAGCACACAGGGTTGATGTGTATTTCTACTACAGCACACAACAAGCATGAGGCCAGCAGTACTTTTCCATGTCAGCAAAACAACAGTGATGTCTGAACAGTGATTGGCTAAGCAATGCAAAACTTCTAATCTCCTAAGGAAAGCTGAAAAGAACACAAAATACCAACTGCTCATTATCTGTCTGTCTTCTGCCCCAGTTCCTCCCAAGGCCTCTTTGTAGATAGGGTTTGTGCTTCCTTGTCAGCAAACTGTGTTACAGGTTCCGAGGCAAAAGCAATGAACTCTTTCCCTTCAGTCCCCACAATGGCTTAGGCTGGAAGGGAGCTTAGAGATCACAGCATGGTTTAGGTTGGAAGGGAGCTTGGAGATCATAGAATGGTTTGGGTTGGAAGGGAGCTTGGAGATCACGGAATGGTTTGGGTTGGAAAGGAGCTTGGAGATCATGGAATGGTTTGGGCTAGAAGGGAGCTTGGAGATCATAGAATGGTTTGGGTTGGAAGGGAGCTTGGAGATCATAGAATGATTTAGGTTGGAAGGGAGCTTGGAGATCATAGAATGGTTTGGGTTGGAAGGGAGCTTGGAGATCATAGAATCAGAGAATGGTCTGGGTTGGAAGGGACCTCCAAAGCTCATCCAGTCCAACCCCCCTGCAGTCAGCAGGGACATCCTCCACTAGATCAGGTTGCCCTGAGCCCTATCCAGCCTCACCTTGAATATCTCAGCCTTTCCTGCTGTGGCAGATTCCCAGGCCTTGGGCCATCTGTTAGCACTAACATTGGTGAGATCATAGAATCACAGACTTGTCAGGGTTGGAAGGGACCTCAAGGAACAGCCAGTTCCAACCCTTCTGCCGTGGGGCTGGGGTGGAACTGGATCAGGTTGCTCACAGCCACATCCACCCTGGCCTTAAAAACCTCCAGGGATGAGGCTTCCACAACCTCCCTGGGCAACCTGTTCCAGTGTTCCACCACCCTCAGGGGGCAGAACTTGTTCCTCACATCCAATCTAAATCTCCTCCAGTTTCAAACCATTGCCCCTGGTCCTGTCACTGCAGCCCTTTTGAAGCAATCCCTCTGCAGCCTTTATGTATCTCCTTTCAGGTACTGGAAGGTAGCTCTGAGGTCTCCCTGGAGCCTTCTCTTCTCCAGGCTGAACACCCCCAGCTCCCTCAGCCTGTCCTTGTAGCAGAGGTGCTCCAGCCCACTGATCATTTTCGTGCCCCTCCTCTGAATCATCTATTCCATGCTCCCCACCATGAGCAGAGACACTTCTCACCAGCTCAGCTTGCTCAAGGCCTCACCCAACCTGGCCTCGAACACCTCCAGGAGGGGACAGTCACAGCCTCCCTGGGCAACCTGTTCAGTGTCTCCCCACCCTCATACTGAAGAACTTCCTAATCAGACCAGAGCTTTGGAGGTGCTTTCAGTGATATCATTTATTGCCATAGCCAGGGGTACAAACTGGTCTCAGGTACTTCAGGAGCTGATTTGCTGGGTTGTTTTTAATTGTTGTTGTCTTGGTGACCCTCCTCAGCTGCGGAAGGAGTCGGAAACACAGTGCCAGACGGACAGCAAGTATGAGCCTGCTGCTGGAGACATCCAGGACAGCAGCTGGAGTGATGTCAAGAGCTCTGGATATGTGTCCAGGTGAGCTCAGTCCAACACTACCCCTGCAGGACTCTTAGTCATAGAATCACAGAATGGGTTGGAAGGGACCTCAAATATCATCTTAGTTCCAGGGACACCTCCCACCAGCCCAGCTTGCTCAAGGCCTCCTCCAGCCTGGCCTTGAACACCTCCAGGGAGGAGGCAGCCACAACCTCCCTGGCAACCTGTTCCACTGTCTCACCACACTCACTGCCAAGAATTTCTTCCTCATCTCCAGTCTCAAATCTTCCCTCACTCAGCTCAAAGCCATTGTCCCTTGTCCTGTCACTCCCAGCCCTTGTCACAAGTCCCTCCCCAGCCCTCCTGAGCTCCTTCAGGTACTAGAAGGCTGCTTTAAGGTCTCCCTGGAGCCTTCTCTTCTCCAGCCTGAACAGCCCCAGCTCTCCCAGCCTGGTCCCACAGGGGAGGTTCTCCAGCCCTCTGACCATCTTGGTGGCCTCCTCTGGACCCTCTCCAGCAGCTCCAGGTCTCTCTCTTTGTTTTAAAGTTATGTGTTTTGGAAAAAAAATACAGAAGGTACTCTAAAGAATTTCTTCCTAATCTCCAGTCTTAAGTCTGCCCTCTTTCAGATTCAATCCATTGCCCCTCATCCTGTCACTGCAAGCCCTTCTAAAAAGTCAGAGAATCACAGAATGATTTGAGTTAGAAAGGACCTTCAGGATCATCTAGCTCCAACCCTCCTGCCATGAGCAGAGGGACATCTCCCTCCCACTAGACCAGGTTGCTCAAAGCCTCTCCCAGCTTTCTTGTAGCCCCCTTCAGGCACTGAAAGGCTGCTCTAAGGTCTCCTTCAAGATGTCAGTGTGAGACCTATCTAGAGGAAAGAGCAGATGATCACTTATTCTGATCTCCTTGTCCTCCAGCTTGGCAAGATAATCAGCAGCTGACACAAAGCACCCTGGCAGCACACTGCCAATGGGAGCCTGCAGGTATAAGCAATTCCAGAGAGTCTCCAGGACAGCTGTGAGCAGGAATGTTGTTCTCATATGTCCTGCTCATCCAGGAAATGGGAGACTGTTGCCTGAAGGTTTTAATCAGTGTTGCCTTCCTGTGTCCCACTTGGTGCCCATTGGCCCTCATCCTATCACTGGGCACTACTGAAAAGATGCCAGCCCCATCCTTTTGCCCCCCACCCTTTAGCTCTTGCTGAGCGTTGATAGATCCCCTCTGGGGCTACTGTTCGCCAGGCTCAGCAGCCCCAGGGCTCTGTCTTTGCTCCTCACAGAGATGGTCCAGGCCCCTCAGCAGCTCTGTAGCCTCTGCTGGGTTCTCTCCAGGAGTTCCCTGTCTCTCTTGAACTGGGGAGCCTAGAAGTGAACATGGTACTCCAGGTGCATCCTCTCCAGGGAAGAGTAGAGGGGGAGGAGAACATCCCTGGACCTTATAACCACACTGCATAGATCACAGAATCACAGAACATTAGGGGTTGGAAGGGACCTCCAGAGATCATCCAGTCCAACCCCCTGCCTGACCCCCTGTGCACAGCAGAGCCAGCCCTGACCCCCTGTGCATGGCGTAGACCCAGGATACAGCCACATCACAGAATGGTAGTGGTTGGAAGGGAACTCCAGAGTTCATCCAGTCCAACCCCCTGCCAGAGCAGGGCACCCAGGGCAGGGCACACAGAACACATCCAGGAGGGGTTGGAAAGACTCCAGAGAAGGAGACTCCACAACCTCTCTGGGCAGCCTGCTCCAGGCCTCCAGCAGCCTCAACACCAAAGAAGTTTCTCCTCATGTTGAGGTGGAACCTCCTGGGTTCCAGCTTGTTCCTGTTGCTCCTTGTCCTGTCCCTGGGTACCACTGCACAGAGCCTGGCCCCTTCCTCCTGACCCCCACCCCTCAGCTATTGATAGACATTGATCAGATCCCTCTCAGCCTTCTCCTCCCCACACTAAGCAGCCCCAGGGCTCTCAGTCTCTCTCCACAGCAGAGCTGTTCCAGTCCCTTCAGCATCCTCACAGCCTCCACTGGACTCTCTCCAGCAGGTCTCTGTCTCTCTTGACCTGGGGAGCCCCAAACTGGACACAGCTTGGGGCAGAGCAGAGGGGCAGCAGAACCTCCCTGGCCCTGCTGGCCACACTTTTCTGCACCCCAGGATGCTGTTGGCCACAAGCCCAAGTTGCTGCCCCATACAGAACTTGCTGCTTGAATTTGGGTATCCCAGGAAGGTTTCACTCTCAGTCATAAAGGACTTGGGGTTTCTCTCTGTACTAATACTTTTTTCTCCTCCCTCCTTTCTTCTGTCCCTTCCTTACCTCCTCTCCCAGGTATCTGACAGATTTTGAGCCCATTCAGTGCCTGGGGCGTGGAGGTTTCGGGGTAGTCTTTGAAGCCAGGAATAAAGTGGATGACTGCAACTATGCCATCAAACGGATCCGGCTGCCCAACAGGTGAGCACTGAGCAGGGGCTCCCTGCACCAGGGGCTCCCTGGACCAGGGGCTCCTGGCCTGGCTGCACAGCCCTCCCCCTGCCATCAAGGACACACCTGGCATGGGGGACTGACTAGGTTTTGGCATGGAGAATTTGGCATCACAGCAGAGGGGGGACATGCTTGGCTGAAGTGCTTGCAGAGCAGGACCCTTGTGAGGATGCTGCAGCTCCATGGGAACTCACAGCTCCATGGGAACTCACTCATAGAGTGGTTTGGGTTGGAAGGGACCTCAAAGATCATCCAGTTCCAACCCCCTGCCATGTGCAGGAACACCTCCTACCAGCCCATGTTGTTCAAGGCTTCATCTGACCTGGCCTTGAACACCTCCAGGTTGGATGAAGCCCTGAAGTGCTTTGATTCCTTTGTTGATTAGAGCCTTTGACAACATCACCACTTATTTGTAGCACTGTTAATTTGCTTCTCTCCTTCCTCTCCTTACTTTTCCTCCATTGATTTTCTTTTCTCTCTCCCTCCCCAGCTTTTCTGACTCCATTTGTCCATTTTGTTTCATTTTTTGGTCCCACAACCCTTCCCTTTTCTTTCAGTCATAGGTGGTCAAGCCATGCTGCTGAATTCCCCTACACAGAGCTTGCAGCAGTTCCTTTTAGTGGGAGATGGGAGACACTGCTTCTGGAAATCTCAAGTTAGGACAGCAACAGGCAGGCCAGTAGAGGGAGGGGGTAAAGCCATGACATCCAGAATGCCTCTGTTTTGAATGTGTTACAGAAGTGTGACTTTGACAGTAAAGACATTTAAGGTAGCCTAAATTCTTCTTTTCCAAGCATATGCAAACCTATTCAATCAAACCATCTGACTTCACTTGATGCACTTATGGTCTTCTGAAGAGAAATTAATTAGTTCAGGAAACTAGCAGGCTGCCTGCTTGCCTGTCCATAGAATCACAGAACATGAGGGGTTGGAAGGGACCTCCAGAGCTCATCCAGTCCAACCCCCTGCCAGAGCAGGGCACCCAGGGCAGGGCACACAGAAGACATCCAGGTGGGGTTGGAAAGGCTCCAGAGAAGGAGACTCCACGACCTCTCTGGGCAGCCTGCTCCATGGCTCCAGCACCCTCACACCAAAGAAGTTTCTCCTCATGTTGAGGTGGAACCTCCTGGGTTCCAGCTTGTCCCTGTTGCTCCTTGTCCTGTCCCTGGGTACCACTGCACAGAGCCTGCCCCCTTCCTCCTGATCCCCAGCCCTCAGCTATTGATAGACATTGATCAGATCCCTCTCAGCCTTCTCCTCTCCACATTAAACAGCCCCACACTGGAGATGGCTGTCCTGCAGTCTCCTTATTTTCTGCCAATTAAAAGAGAAGCCCCAAGGTGTCCCTGCCTGCCTCCTCTGCTCTCAGTGTCCTCTGCAGCCCTGTAGAACATTGCTGTTTAGTGCTCCTTTATCTGTCCCTTTGAAGAGTGGAGAGCATGAACCCCTGCTCCTCAGCTCTGTGCCTGCCATGACCTGAGAAGGGCTGGCTAGGTGCTGAGCTGTTGGGAGCACCAACTGCTGCTGCAGCCCTCTGGAGGCATTCTGAGGGGCACTGGAGGCCTGCCTGTCTGTCTGTCTGGGTGTTGGTGTGAGCAGCAGCACTGCTGGCCTCTCTGTGCTGTGCTGAGGTGTCTGTGCCACGCTGCTGCCCTCTGACCGTGTCCCTGTTGTCTGGTGGCCTGGCAGGGAGCTGGCCCGGGAGAAGGTGATGCGGGAGGTGAAGGCCCTGGCCAAGCTGGAGCACCCTGGCATCGTCCGGTACTTCAACGCCTGGCTGGAGGCTCCGCCTGAGAGGTGGCAGGAGAAGATGGATGAGCAGTGGCTGAAAGATGAAAGGTAACTCATGGTGGGGGAGGTTAACAATTCCAGTCGAAATTGGAGAGCCCAGGGGCTGTGTAGGAAAGAGATTGCTGTGAGCTGTGCCTTGGAAGCTTGTGCTAGGAGAGGTGGGGCTGCTCAGCCTGGGGAAGCCTCCTGGCAGACCTCAGAGCTGCATTTCAGTATCTGCAGGGGACCTCCAGGTAGGCTGGGGAGGGACTGTTCAGAAGGGCCTGTGGGGATAGGACAAGGAGCAGTGGATTAAAGTTTGAGATGGGCAGATTTAGGCTGGACATCAGGAAGAAGTTCTTCCTCGTGAGCCTGGTGAGACACTGGAACAGGCCATCCAGGGATGGGGTTGAGGCTCTGCGCCTGGAGATATTCAGGATCATCCTGGATGTGTCCCTGGGCAGCCTGCTGTAGCTGGAGGTGTCCCTGCTGCCTGCAGGGGCTTGGACAAGATGCCCTTGGAGGGTCCCTTCCAGCCCAGTGCATTCTATGGTTCTGTGATTCAAATATATCACACTTGGTCATAGCCTCTCTCCATTTTTGGGTCTTCTCCTTGGGTCTTCCCTTGTGGGTCCTTCTTTCAGCTCAGGAAACATCTTGCAGTTCTTTATACAACTTCTGTGACTGAATCTTCCCATGGTTGGAAGGTTGGAGCATTGCTGCTGTGATGGGGATTTAAACTTTGGCATCCCTCTCTTCTTTGCTCCTTTCCACTGCTTTGGGTAGATCTCGTTCAGTACTTCAGTGCTCCAATGACTTCATTTCAGCAGAAATCTGTGAGGGATAATGAGAGGGATCATTTAGGAAGCTCGGTAGGAGTAGTTAGAAAAGGGAAATGAGATGAAGGAACTGGAGGATGTTAGGAGAGAGGCAGAAGTGGGGGGGTGTAAGCAGTTAAAGAATGAGGCCTCCTGCCAGTCTGGCTTCATAATAACTTCTGAACCTGCCTAACCCTTTATAGAATGTAGCAAACTTTATATTTCAGTCATCAGTTGACCATCTCACAGCTGTCACTCTTCCAAGGCAGCTCAAACAGTCACTGCCAGGCACCTCGGTCTGCAGGGCTGCATCTTCTCCTGCTGCACATGAGCCTGAATGTACCTTGGGAGGCCAGGCAGCAGAGCTTGCTCAGTGTCCCTCTGATCAGCACTCTTGTCTCACTGAGAGAGCACCAGCCTCAGACAGCAGAAGGGATGCTGAGGCCTGCTGCTTAGTAATTCCCACACCTGAGGACTCCTTTAGCCTCATGGTTTGAGATGGCCCTCCAGGGAAGGCCACCAAGGCTGGAGAGCCTCCCCTATAGGGACAGGCTGGGAGAGTTGGGGCTGTTCAGCCTGGGGAAGAGAAGCCTCCAGGGAGACCTTAGAGCAGCCTTCCAGTACCTAAAGGGGCTCCAGGAGAGCTGGGAGGGTCTTATGACAAGGGCTGGGAGTGATAGTGACACAGAGTGGTCACAGACTCCAATGTAGTGATTGATTACACTGAAGACAAATTTACTAATCACAGAATCATAGAATTGTCAGGGTTGGAAGGGACCTCAAGGATCATCCAGTTCCAACCCCCTGCCATGGGCAGGGACACCTCACACTACAGCAGGTTGCTCACAGCCACATCCAGCCTGGCTGCAAAAACCTCCAGGGATGAGGCTTCCACCACCTCCCTGGGCAACCTGTTCCAGTCTCTCACCACCCTCATGGGGAAGAACTTCTTCCTAACACCCAATCTGAATCTGCCCATTTCTAGTTTTGCTCCATTCCCCCAACTCCTATCACTCCCTGACACCCTAAAAAGTCCCTCCTCAGCTCACAGCCCCCTTCAGATACTGGAAGGCCACAATAATTTATGCATCTGAGGGCCTTATCTATCCCCAGATGGCTGAGGTAACATATGGGCAAAGAACCAGAGCTGTGCCAATAAAATCATTTTAACAAGCACAAATTCTTTCACTTATGTACAAGGTCAGGGCAGCAACAGGGCAGCTGCCTCCTTTATTCATATACCAGAAGGCTTTCATCCCCCAGGTTCAGGCTCACAAACACAACTCTTTGTTACCTGCCTCATCTCTTCAAGGGCACTTAGATCCTGCTGGTTCCAATTCCCACATGACAGGATGAGGGGGAATGGATTGAAGCTTGAAGAAGGCAGATTTAGACTGGAGATTAGGAGGAAGCTCTTCACTGTGAGGGTGGGGAGACACTGGCACAGGTTGCCCAGGAAGGCTGTGGCTGTCCCCTCCCTGGAGGTGTTCAAGGCCAAGCTGGATGAGGCCTTGAACAACCTGGGCTGGTGGGAGGTGTCCCTGCCCATGGCAGGGGGTTGGAACTGGATGAGCTTGAAGGTCCCTTCCAACCCAACCCACTCTGGGGTTCTCTGATGTGGTTGTCAGTAGCAGCAGTGGTTTAACCTGGGCTCCTGGCAGTGCCTTGGTGTGCAGTGCAGGCCCAACAGTGCTGACCTCTCTGTTGTGTTCCTCTAGCACTGACTGGCCCCTCAGTTCTCCCAGCCCAATGGATGTGCCCTCCTTCAAGATCCGAGCAGAGCCCTTCTCTGCCCAGGAGCACGTTGAAGTTGTGGCCACTTCCTCGGAGAGGGGGATGTCTGTGGGCATCCCCTGTGGTCAGCCTGATACCTCTGGAAGCCAGTTTTCCCCTCTGGAATTCTCTGCCACAGACAACAGGGAGCTGCAGCAGTCAGAGGACCCTCTGCTGAACCTGCAGGACAGTGTCCTCACAGGCTGTGAGGGAGAAGACAGCACCATCAACAGCAATGGCCTGGAGCACTCCTTGGAGATGTGCTCCTCAGCTGCTCCTGGAGGGCACCTGAGGGAAGGGACCTCCTCTTCTATTGTGTTTGAGGATTCTGGCTGTGGCAATGTCTCCAGTAAGGAAGAGAAAGTTGATGTTTCACACGGGGAGAGCTTTTCTGAGGAGGAGGCAAAAGGTGCAAAGGAATCTGAGCATAAGAAATCTGCCTCAGGAAGTCCTCTCTCTGTGTCTCCACCAAGGCCAACAAGTTTAAGCCTGGACCTTTCTAAGAACATTGCAGACAAAGTCAAGCCCCCCTCCCCAAAGGTCTACCTGTACATCCAGATGCAACTCTGCAGGAAAGAGAACCTCAAGGACTGGATGAGCAGAAGGTGCAGGATAGAGGAGAGGGAAAGGACGGAGTGCCTGCAGATATTCCTGCAGATAGCTGAAGCTGTTGACTTCCTGCACAGCAAGGGATTGATGCACAGGGACCTGAAGGTTTGTGTTCAAAGGTCACAGTGGCAAAGGAGTTGGCTCTTGGGGGGTTTAAATTTATTCATTGGCATGGTGACCACAGAATGCAGCAGGCAAAGGCCTGAATGCTGCACTTGGCTCACAACAACCCCATTAAGGCTCCAGGCCTGGGGCAGAGTGGCTGGAAACTGCCCAGCAGAGAAAGCCCTGAGGGTGCTGGGTGACAGCAACTGAACATCAACCAGGTGGCCAAGAAGGCCACCAGCAGCCTGGCCTGGATCAGGAACAGTGTGACCAGCAAGACATTGTCAGGGATTGTCCCCTTGGATTCAGCCTTGGGGAGGCCACAGCTTGAGTGCTTGGTTCAGGTTTGGGCTTCTCACTGCAAGAAGGACATTGAGAGGCTGGAGCAGGTCCAGAGAAGAGCAACCAAGCTGGGGAAGGGTCTGGAGAAGAGGGCTGGGGAGGAGCAGCTGAGGGAGCTGGGGGTGTCTGGTGTGGAGAAGAGGAGGCTGAGGGAGACCTCATTGCTCTCTGCAGCTCCTGAGAGGAGGCTGGAGCCAGGTGGGGGTTGGGCTCTGCTCCCTAGGATCAGGTGATAGGAGAAGAAGAAATGGCTTCAAGCTGCCCCAGGGGAGGGTTAGGTTGGACTTTAGAAGAAACTTCTTGACTGAAAGGGTTCTCAAAGCCTGGCACAGGCTGCCCAGGGAGGTGGTGGAGTCCCCATCCCTGGAGGTGTTTCACAGAGGCAGAGCTGTGGTGCTCAGGCCCCAGCCTTGGCAGAGTTGGGCAATGGTTGTGCTGGATACTCTGAAAGGGCTTTGCCAACCCAAACAATGCTGTGATTCTCTGACTGCCTGAGCTCTCCACATGCTGGCTGCAGCTGGTTACCTGCCTGGCTGTGTCCTGCAGGCAAACAGCTCCTCCTTTACTGCTGCCAGATGATCCTTGACTGCTCTGTCCCCAGGGTATCCTGCAGAAGTCCCTGGTGCTGTAGTTTCCTGGAAGGCCTGGAGTGATTCTAATGACATCCAGGGTCGTGGTCCCTCTGCTGCATGCCAAACCTGGGCAGCAGCAGTTCCAAACTTGCCTGCTGCTCATGCAGCAGTGCCAGGCTGGTAGCTCAGTGCCAGCTCCTGCTTTAAACTGGCAGATCCTGAGTGTGGACACTGGCAACAATCTGTGTTGTGGGAGTAGCATGGCATGGAGAGAAGTCCTGCTGGAGCAGCTGAGTCTCATCAGTGACCTCAGCAGGGGGTTATAGGAGCTAAGGGCTGCACAGTCACCTGGAGGTACAATGCCCCAGGGAATAAAGAGGAAGCATCCCTCAGGGCAGGGCAAGCCTCTCTGGCAGCAGGGCTGCTTGCAGCTGGCACACAGCACTCCCACGGGCTGTATGGCATTTTCTGAGCCAGGATCTTTATTCAGGGATGTTCACTGCTGAGCTGGGTGCCAAGGGAAGCTGGTTTGGATCCACCTCTACCAGTTCAAGTGAAGCAGATAATTGACACTGTTAAGTCTCCAGATAGACTCAGTGATCTTGATACCAATCCAGGCTAGGGGATGATGAGACTGAGAGCAGCCCTGCAGAGAAGGACCTGGGAGTGCTGGGGGGGTGAGAAGCTGGACAGGAGCCAGCAATGGGCACTGGCAGCACAGAAGGCCAAGAGCAGCCTGGGCTGCATCCAAAGCAGTGTGGCCAGAGATGGAGAGAGAGGATCCTGCCCCTCTGCTCTGCTTGGGGAGACCTCACCTGCAGGGCTGTGTCCAGATATGGGACCCCCAACAGAAGTGAGACCTGGAGCTGCTGGAGAGGGTCCAGAGGAAGCTACCAAGATGATCAGAGGCTGGAGAAGCTCTGCTATGAGGACAGGCTGAGAGAGTTGGGGCTGTTCAGCTTGGAGAAGAGAAGGCTCCGGGCAGACCTTAGAGCTGCATTTCAATCTGTGCAGGGGAGCTGCAGGCAGGCTGGGGAGGGACTGTTCAGAAGGGGCTGTGGGGATAGGCCCAGGGGCAATGGATTAAAGCTTGAGAAGGGCAGATTGAGACTGCTGATTAGGAAGAAATTGTTCCACCTAAGGATGGGAGACACTGGCACAGGTTGCCCAGGGAGGCTATGGATGTCCCCTCCCTGGAGGTGTTCAAGGCCAGGCTGGATGAGGCCTTGAGCAACCTGGGCTGGTGGGGACTGTCACTGCCCATGGCAGGGAGTTGGAACTGTATGATCCTGAAGGTCACTTCCAACCCAACCCATTCTGTGACTCTGAATCCATGTTAGTTTCTGTTCCTGCTGCAGCCTCCAGCACTGGCAGTGTCTGTCTGTTACCAAAGAGCAGGACAGCAGAGCTGAAAAAGCTCTGAGAAGTGATGGATTGTTCTGCTAAACTCCTGAGAGGCAGCTCCTGCTCCTCTCTGCTTAGCTGAGGAGGCACTGGGACTACATCAGTGGAGTCAATAATGCAGAGTCTGATCCTTGGTATAGCTTCTCAGGGTTCTTCTTTTGGTGGTGCTAGGAAAAAAGGCTGCAAATGTCATCTCTGCTGTGGCAGGGCAAGGGGATGCAGATTCACACTGCAAGGAATCTCACATGGCCAAGAAGGCCTCCAGCAGCCTGGCCTGGATCAGCAATGCTGTGGGCAGCAGGAGCAGGGCAGGGATTGTCCCCCTGGGCTTGGCACTGGGGAGGCCACAGCTTGAGTGCTGGGTTCAGGTTTGGGCTCCTCACTCCAAGAAGGACATTGAGAGGCTGGAGCAGGTCCAGAGAAGGGCAACCAAGCTGGGGAAGGGTCTGGAGAAGAGGGCTGGGGAGGAGCAGCTGAGGGAGCTGAGGGTGTTTGGTGTGGAGAAGAGGAGGCTGAGGGAGACCTCATTGCTCTCTGCAGCTCCCTGAGAGGAGGCTGGAGCCAGGTGGGGGTTGGGCTCTGCTGCCTAGGATCAGGTGAGAGAAGGAGAGGAAATGGCCTCAGGTGTCATGGTGGAGTGGTCATGGACTCCAATGTGATTGATTACATTGAAGACAAATTTATTAATGCATCTGAGGGCCTTATCTATCCCCAGATGGCTGAGGTAACATATGGGCAAAGAACCAGAGCTGTGCCAATAAAATCATTTTAACAAGCACAAATTCTTTCACTTATGTACAAGGTCAGGGCAGCAACAGGGCAGCTGCCTCCTTTATTCAGGTACCAGAAGGCTTTCATCCCCCAGGTTCAGGCTCACAAACACAACTCTTTGTTACCTGCCTCATCTCTTCAAGGGCACTTAGATCCTGCTGGTTCCAATTCCCACACTCAGGTTTCCTCAGGTTTCTCCCAGGTTGGAGAGCTGAAGAAACTTCTTGACTGAAAGGGCTCTCACAGCCTGGCACAGGCTGCCCAGGGAGGTGGTTGAATGCCCATCCCTGGAGGTGTATTGCAGAGGCAGAGCTGTGATACTGAGGGCCATGGCTTAGGCCCAGTCTGGGTAGAGTTAGGCAGTGGTTGCATTCAAGCATTTAAAGTCCTTTCCCAGCTGAGATGATCATCCAGAATGAGAATCTGTTGTAAACCCCTCTGAGCTGGGTACCAGCAGAAGGGGACCTCTCAGGTCAGTCTCCTCTCAGGAGGTGAGGCTGAGGCCATTGGTAGATGGCAAGGAAGCTGAAGGAGAGTTCAGGCAGACCACTGCTCTGGCTGCTCTTGGTAGCTGCAGAGCTCTCAGGCTTCTGTCCAAGCTCGCTTGGGTTGTGTTGGGCACAGCTGCCACTCAGGGAGCTGCACAGTGCCAGCTGAAGAGCAGACCTTCCACACTGCCAACTTCCTGCCCTTCTCTGGACCTGCTCCAATCCTTCAGTGTCTTTTTTTGGAGTAAGGAGCCCAAACCTGAACCCAGCACTCAAGGTGTGGCCTCCCCAGTGCTGAGTCCAGGGGCACCATCCCTGCCCTGCTCCTGCTGCCCACAGCATTGCTGATCCAGGCCAGGCTGCTGGTGCCCTTCTTGGCCACCTGGGCACCCCCTGGCTCATGTTCAGCTGCTGACACCCAGCACCCCCAGAGCTTTGTGTGCTGGGCAGAGAAGCCAAAGCTGAGGTGCTAGGTGCTGGTTGATGGTGTGGCAAATGAGTGTGGCACTTGGGGATGAGAACAAACCCTGGGAGGCAGCACCAACAGCTGCTGGGAACTTGCCATGTGAGGAGAGAGGGTTGGAGAACTTCTCTGTGCTCTCCCCAGCAGCTGGTGGCTTCCCTGCAGCCCTGTGTAGTGCCAGGACACCTCCCCTGGGTGAGAAGAGCTGAGCACTCAGGGGCTTGATGCCAGAATAATTCCTCTTCCCTCAGCTTGCCAGCTGGCTCTGGCAGCCTGCTGCTGGCAGAGCCTTCCATGCCTTGCCAGCAGAGCAGAGCTGGACGAGGCCCTGGTGGAGCCAGGATACCTCTGTCTCACTCACCCCTTTGTTTCTTTCCCTCTCTTTGCTTTTCTTAGCCTTCCAACATCTTTTTCACCATGGATGACATAGTGAAGGTTGGGGATTTTGGCCTGGTGACTGCTATGGACCAAGATGAGGAGGAGGAGTCGGTGCTCACCCCGATGCCAGCCTATGCCAGGCACACAGGACAAGTGGGGACCAAACTCTACATGAGCCCAGAACAGGTTTGTGCTCTCTGCTCTGGAGCTACAGCTGCACCCATGGAGGTCTTCCAGGCCCTCTTCAGAGGAAATTGTTGCCAGCAGGTTACTGAAATCCTGCCCCCCTCAAAGCAGAGTTTGGAGTCGAGTTCCAAAGTTATTATTTTAGTATCTGTGTGTCTAGGTGGAAATTCATCTGAATATAGACAGATGTAGGTGGAAATTAATATGAATACAGATTTAGGTGGAAATTAGTCTGAATATAGATGTAGGTAGAAATTAATCTGAATATAGATTTAGGTGGAAATTCATCTTAAAATAGATTTAGGTGGAAATTCATCTGAAAATAGATTTAGGTGGAAATTAATCTGAAAATAGATTTAGGTGGAAATTAATCTGAATATACATTTAGGTAGAAATTCATCTGAATATAGATGTAGGTAGAAATTAATATGAATTTAGATTTAGGTGAAAATTAATATGAATGTAGATTTAGGTAGAAATTAATATGAATGTAGATTTAGGTCGAAGTTAATCTGAGTATAGATTTATGTGGAAATTCATCTGAATATAGATTTAGGTGGAAATTAATCTGAAAATAGATTTAGGTGGAAATTCATCTGAATATTGACAGATTTAGATGTGATCTAAAATATAAATAGAAAATCAGATGTAAATAAATCTTAATTTATATCTAAATAAATCCGAATAGAGATTTAGATGTAAATTAAATATAGATAGATTTAGGTGTAGATCTGAATATAGATAAGATTTAAGTGTAAAATAAATCTGAATATAGATATAAATAAATCTAAATATAGACAGATTTAGGTGTAAATTAATCTGACTATAAATAGGTTTAGGTGTAAATTAATCTAAATATAGATAGATTTGGGTGTAAATTAATCTGAATATAAATAGTTTTAGGTGTAAATCTAAATAATGGTTTAGATTAGATAAATCTAAATATAGGCAGATTTAGGTGTAAATTAATTTAAATATAGGTTTATTTAGGTGTAAACCTGAATATAAGTAGATTTAGGTGTAAATAAATATAGGTTTAGGTGTAAATAAATCTAAATATAGGTAGATTTAGGTGTAAATTAGTTTAAATATAGGTAGATTTAGGTGTAAATCTGACTATAAATAGATTTAGGTGTAAATTAATCTGAATATAGGTTTAGGTGTAAATAATCTAAATATAGTTAGATTTAGGTGTAAATTAATCTGAGTATAAATAGATTTAGGTGTAAATTAATCTAAATACGTAGATGTAAATAAACTAAATACAGATAGATTCAGATGTAAATAAGTTTAAATATAGATAGAGTTAGATGTCAATAATTCTGAATATAGATTTAGATGTCAATAAATCTAAATATAGACAGAGTTAAATGTCAATGATTCTCAAATACAGATAGATTTAGATGTAAATCTAAATGTAGGTAGATTTAGAAGTCAGTAACTCTAAATCCAGACGGATTTAGATGTGAATAGGAGTGATTGCTGCTCGAGTACCTTCACTGCTCCTGCTCTGAGTGCACTGCAGAGCTCAGTGGCTCAGTGCAAGGTGACTGAGCAGGGCCACCCTGCTGTGCACCAGGGCTGAGGTAAACCTGGGAGTAAGTAAAGCTTTTCCAGCCTTGGGAGAGTGAGAGGATGTTTGGGCTCAGTGATATTAAAACTGCTGCCCTGGTGAGGCCACACTTGGAATATTGCATCCAGTTCTGGACTCCCCTGAAAACAGGAGGAGAGCTTCCACCCAGCACTTTTGGTGCTATTTGAAAGCACAGCAGGCAGGGCTCTGTAGGTGTTGTTTTTGTTTTCCTCATAGCAGCCTGCCAGAACTTCAAAAGGGAGCTCCCAGGAAAGATGAGGAGGGAATCTCTCCAGGGAGTGAAGTGACAGGACCAGGTCTGGGCTCTCCAGTTCTGGAGGGACAGGATTCTGCTGGAGAGAGTCCAAGGGAGGGCTGCAAGGATGCTGAAGGGCCTGGAGCACTGCCTGGGGAGGAGAGGCTGAGAGCCCTGGGGCTGTTTAGTCAGTCTGGAGAGGAGAAGGCTGAGAGGGATCTGATCAATGTCTATCAATAGCTGAGGGCTGGGGGTCAGGAGGGAAGGGACAGGGACAGGCTCTGCTCAGTTGTGCCCTGGGATAGAACAAGAGGCAATGGATGGAAACTGCAGCCCAGGAGGTTCCACCTTAACAGGAGGAGGAACTTCTTCATTGTGAGGGTCCCAGAGCCCTGGAGCAGGCTGCCCAGAGAGGTTGTGGAGTCTCCTTCTCTGGAGCCTTTGCAGCCCTGTCTGGATGTGTTCCTGTGACCTGTGCTGGATTCTCTGGTCCTGCTCTGGCAGGGGGTTGGACTGGAAGATCTCCAGAGGTCCCTTCCAATCCCTAACATCCTGTGAGCCTGTGTTCTTTTCCAACCCAAAATGGTTCTCTGAACCTGAGTTTAGAGCTTTTGCTCTGCAGAGAGGAGCTGATAAAAAGTGCCTTGCTCCCTCTTTGCCAAGGTGCTGCCAGCCCTGGGGAGCTGAGCTGTGCACACAACTTGGTGATTTGCACAGCCTGAGTGCCAGTGGTGTTGTTTGCATGGTGCCACCCAGTGAGCAGCTTGGCTGACCTGACCCCATATTGACCTTGCAGATCTGTGGGAACACCTACTCACACAAAGTGGACATCTTCTCCTTGGGGCTCATCCTCTTCGAGCTGCTCTACCCTTTCAGCACACAGATGGAGAGGGTCAGGGTATGTATGGCACTGGCTGCTCCTCACTTAGCTTCCACAGCTGCTCCCCTGGGGAAACACCTCCAAGGGCTTTTCTTCCCCTTTGAAAAAGCCTTGCAATTAGGAGCACAGCTTCTTTATCATCTTTGTGCAGACCCCCTGGGTCCCTGCAAGGAAATTGCAGTCTTCCTGATATATGCACTTGGGTTGAGGCCTTAATTTCTGTACAAATCTCCTCTGTGGTCAAGCCAGGTTAGAGCACCTACTGAACTGGGATGTGCAGGAATCCAGGCAACACATCCAGCTTGTGACTGGGAACCTGCCAGCTTGCTTCTCATGCCAGAGCTGGAGCCACACTGTGAATTTTTATTCCTCCATCCTTGCTCTGTACCTGCAGCTTGGCACCCAAAGCTCTTAGTGAGGACTGTGGTTCCCAATTTGAGCTGTGACTGTCACACAGCTTTGAGCACAATCTCCCCATTGATGACCTTCATCACATCCAGGGTGAACTTGGGATATTTAGAGGTGCACCACAACCCTTCCTTGCTGTTATAATGCACCTGAAATCCACCTTGCTCAGGTCCAAGGTCATAGAGAACAGGGCCTACAGCCAGGAAGGTTTTTCCTCTTGTTTGTGGTGACCAGGAAGGAAAGAGTTGTTTAACCTGTACGTGTGCTGGGAGGGGCTCAGCTCTCCTGTGAAGATGGATTGCTTTAGCAGAAATGCAAGGAGCAGCTGGACTCATGCCATGGGGACAGCCTCAGCTGGGCTAGTGTTGCATTCTCTTACTTCAAGTGCTCTGGCTTTAATGAGATAAAAAAGCATGGTCTGGAAGAATGACAGTGCTTGCTTTGAACCCCTCCTACTCACACCAGGAGCAGCCTCCCTCAACAAAGTCACTTTTACTGGCACATGCACCCAGGAAGGAGCTATCTGATCTGTTCCTAGGCTCAGGTGATAGAAGGAGAGGAAATGGCCTGAAATTGTACCAGAGGAGAGTTAGGTTGGAGGTGAGGAAAAATTTCTTTCCTGCAAGAGTGGTCAGGGATTGGCAGAGGCTGCCCAGGGAGGTGGTGGAGTCCCCATGCCTGGAGGTGTTCCAGAATCCTGCCCTGGGTGCCCTGCTCTGGCAGGGGGTTGGACTGGATGAGCTCTGGAGGTCCCTTCCAACCCCTAAGGTTCTGTGACTCTAGGGAAGTTTTGGGGCATTTCGGTGCCATAAAACAGTTCTCCTCCACAGGAGGCTCCATCCCTGGTAACTGCTCAGTTCATCCCTCCAGAGCAGCAATCAGTGAGCTGAATTCTGGTTGATCTTCTCAATTCTTATGCTTTCTGCTCAAATCTTTGCCAAAGCTGCTCATTCCTGAAAGAAATCAAGTGCTGAATGTTGCCCTTTTGTGCTCAAAAGCATCCTGAAGTGGGTGCTGGGTTACTAGCAAGTACAGAACATCAAGAGGTCACCTCCCTGGAGGTGTTCAAGGCCAGGCTGGATGAGGCCTTGAGCAACCTGGGCTAGTGGGAGGTGTCCCTGCCCATGGCAGGGGGCTGGAACTGGATGATCTCTGCGGCCCCTTCCAACCCAACCCATTCTGCCTCTGTGGACAATGCTGTCAATAGATGGAGCCAGTGCCCTTGGTGTGGAGGGCAGGCTGAGGGCAAGCAGCCCCCATGTGAGGGCACAGAAATGGGCACCATGAAACTGCTGAGGAATCTGCTGGTTAGACCCTGGCCAGGAAATAAGTCCCTGGGGGAGGCAGAGGCAGAGACTCCCTGGGTCTGCAGCCTGCTCTGGGGGATCTCTGCCATTGGGGGTGGGGCACAGGCTTGCTCCAGGCTTTGCTGAGTGAGGAAGGTGGAAATTTGGACAGGGGCACCCTGCTGGGTTAAAAGCTGGCTGGGTGGTTGGGCACAGGGAGTGGTTGTGCATGGTGCTGCATCCAGCTGGTGTCTGCTGAACTTTGGTGTCCCCCAGAGATCAGCACTGGGCCCAGTTCCATTCAGCATCTTTATCCATGACCTGGATGAGGGGATCCAGTCTGCCATTAGTGAATTTGCAGCAAGCTGGGGGCAGTGTGGATCTGCTGAAGGGCAGGAGGATGCTGCAGATGGACCTGTCCAGGCTGGGCCCATGGGCTGAGGCCAGTGGGATGAGATTCAACAAGGCCAAGGGCAGGGTCCTGCACTGTGGCCACAACAACCACATGAAGGCTACAGACTGGGGGTGAGGAGCTGGAGAGCAGCCAGGCAGAGAGGGACCTGGGGGTGCTGGGGGACAGCAACTGGACAGGAGCCAGCAGTGTGCCCAGGGGGCACAGAAGGCCAATGGCATCCTGGGCTGCATCAGGAGCAGTGTGGCCAGCAGGAGCAGGGAAGTCATCCTGCCCTGTGCTCAGCACTGAGGGGTCCTCACCTCCAGCACTGTCTGCAGCTCTGGGACTCTCACTGCAGGAAGGATCTTGAGGTGCTGGAGCAGGTCCAGAGGGGAGCAACCAGACTGGGGAGGGGGCTGGAGGGAAAGTCTGATGAGGAGAGGCTGAGGGAGCTGGGGGTGTGCAGCCTGGAGAAGAGGAGGCTCAGGGGGGACCTTATCACTCTCTACAACTACCTGAAGGGAAGCTGCAGTCAGGTGGGGGTCAGGCTCTGCTCCCAGGCAACTTGTGACAGGAGCAGAGGGCATGGCCTGAAGCTGTGCCAGGGGAGGGTTAGGTTGGATGTTAGGAAGCACTTCCTGATGGAAAGTGGAATCAGACCCTGGGATGGACTGCCCAGGGAGGTGGTGGAGTCACCATCCCTGGTCATTTCAGCCTCAATAATTCTGTGGTTCTGTGTGATTTGTGTATCTGGGTGGTGGAGAAGTGCAGAGAGCTGAGCTCTGGTGGGGTGGTTCCTATTGCAGCCTGGGTGCTGCTGGGTGAGAAATCACGACCTACTGAAAAGGGCAAAGGGCAGCAGGTTGTGGATTTTAACCACTGAAGCCTTCCAAAGGGAATTTTCCCATCAGGCTGATTTGTTTGCAGGGATTTGTGAGAGCCATGGATGGTATTTTGGAAGAGTTGCCATCTTTCTCTTCTTATCTTTTTTTTCACAGACCTTAAGTGATGTTAGAAATCTGAAGTTTCCACCACTCTTCACTCAGAAATATGCACAAGAGGTGAGTTTGACCCTGGGCACTGCAGCTGCTGCTTCATCACTGCAGCTCCTTGCTTGTAGGGAAGAGCTGAGGGGAAAACCAAAAGCTTTTGTGGAGTATTTTGTATTATTGGCCCAGGTGGCCATGCCCAGGGAGTGCTGGGGAATGGAGTTAACTCCAGTGGGGGGCTGGCAGCAGTGGTGTTCCCAGGGCTCAGTGGTGGGCCACTTCTCTTGGATGTCTTTATCAATGATCTGGGTGAGGGGAGTGAGGCTCCCTCAGGTTGCAGATGGCACTACACTGGGTGGCAGTGGGGAGGGTAGGAAAGTTCTGCAGAGGGATCTGGCCAGGCTGGATCCATGGGCTGAGGTCAATGGGATGAGGTTCAACAAGGCCAAGTGCTGAGTCCTGCACCTGGGTCACAACAACCTCCAGGCTTGGGGCAGAGTGGTTGGGAAGCTGCCCAGTGGAGAAGGGCATGAGCAGCCTGGCCTGGATCAGCAATGGTGTGGGCAGCAGGAGCAGGGCAGGGATGGTGCCCCTGGGCTCAGCACTGGGGAGGCCACAGCTTGAGTGCTGGGTTCAGGTTTGGGCTCCTCACTCCAAGAAGGACATTGAGAGGCTGGAGAAGGTCCAGAGAAGGGCAACCAAGCTGGGGAAGGGTCTGGAGAAGAGGGCTGGGGAGGAGCAGCTGAGGGAGCTGGGGGTTTTTAGTGTGGAGAAGGGGAGGCTGAGAGGAGACCTCATTGCTCTCTGCAGCTCCTGAGAGGAGGCTGGAGCCAGGTGGGGGTTGGGCTCTGCTCCCTAGGATCAGGTGAGAGAAGGAGAGGAAATGGCCTGGAATTGTGCCAGGGGAGGGTTAGGTTGGAGATGAGGAAAAATTTCTCTGCTGCAAGAGTGGTCAGGGATTGGCACAGGCTGCCCAGGGAGGTGGTGGAGTCCCCATGCCTGGAGGTGTTCCAGAACCCTGTGGCCATGGCTCTTGGGGCCATGGTTTGGTGGCCATGGTGGGGTTGGGTTGGGGGTTGGACTGGGTGATCCTAGAGGGCTTTTCCAGCCCAAACCATTCTGTGATTCTGTGATTTGTTGTAACACATCCAAAGTGCAGCAGAGTCCTTGGCAGGTGAAGGTGGTGGTGGTAGCTCCATCTTAGCAGCTTCAGGATCCTGCCTTGCTTTGCACTGCCTGGGATGAGCTGTGCCTAGCTGGAGCAGGGCACCAACACTGCTTGAATTTGAGACAAAGCCTCCAACTGCCTGTGTGTGGAAAGGAAACCCTCCAGCTCAGCATGGGAATCCACTGCAGCGGGGCTTACCAGCTGGAGGGGGTGGCTTGCAAGGTGGTGGCAGCTTAGAAGGTGGTGGTGGCTCCAAAGGACTCCTACATGACATTTCCTGAGGTGTAGTTTTTTTGGGTGGCCATGTCCAAGGTTTGTAACTCTGCTGAATCTTGGGTCAGATGGGACTGGCCTGTGGCCCTTGGCAGCACAGACCTCAGGTGCACAAGGAGAGACATCTGCAAGACTGAGGGCACTTCTGGCTCTGCTGCCAGCACCCCAAGGACTCAGCTGGTGGGGGCTGCAGAGTGGCAGCTGGGGACGCTGTGCCCCCCTAGGGTGCAGCCTGGCTCACTGTGGCCTGTTCCCTTGCAGTCCAGCATGGTGCAGGAGATGCTGTCCCCCAGCCCCATGGAGAGGCCGGAGGCTGCCGCAGTGACTGAGAACCCTGTGTTTGAGGAGCTGGAGCTGCCCCCCAGGCCAGTGCTGAGGCAGAGGTCACGGACAATGAGCCTGTCAGGGAACAAGCACTGCAGGCAGCCCAGCAAATGACTGCTCTGGACACCCCCTGCCTGCCCAGCCTGGGTGGGCTGGGGCAGCAGCAGCAGCCTGGCCTGCAGGATGCCCAGCAGGATGCCCAGCCTGGCACTGGGTCACCAAGCCTCTTCCTGCTGTGCCAGATGGAGAAGCTGTGTTGGACAGAGTTGGGTTTGCTTTGGCAGCCAACAGAAGCCACACTTGCCACATTCCATTCCCTCTCCTCAGTAGGTGGGTGCAGCCCCTGTGCCCACCCAGCTTGTGCCCATTCTCCTGTCTTTTTTTTTTTTTTTTGGGGGGGGGGAAAGGGAGTTAGGAGAAGGGGTTTATTATTATTATTATTATTTTTTAAGCTTGTAAATGTTCAGCTTGCTGGGTAAGGGAGAGCTGTAAGGTGTAAATAGAATTAAATCCTGTATTTTTATAGAGCAAATTACAGTCCCTAAAGCCTGGTGAGGATCTCTGCTGATCCCTTGGTGAAATGAAGATGGTTTTTGCAATGAGCTACAACTCCTTTTTTTATGTTTTGGGGTTTTTTTCAGTTGTTGTTGTCCCTGCTGGAATCTGCACTATTTTTAAAGCAAAAAAACCAACCCTCCAACCCCTCAATACCACAGCTCTGCAAAACTGTCACTGTCCACAGCCAACCATCCCAGCCCTCTGCACTCTGCCATAGCTTAGGCAATGCATTTTAGCCAGAGAAGGAACAGGAGCTTTTGTTTGGGTTTTGGTCATTAAAAAGGGGTTGGGTTTGCTTTCTGCCTTTTCTTTTTTCCCTTTAGGCAGTGGTTGGAAGAGCCATAGTTAAAAAATAAAATAAAATCATGTAGGAGAATGTTGGGAATCTGCCAGCTTCGAGCTAATGAAGGCAGCCCTGTCCTAGGTCAGCTGCTAGATTTGTACTTTGGAAAAGCAAAAAAAGAAAAAAATTCAGGCAGTAGGGCCCTGAGTGCTCTGCTGCTGGACCTGCCTCCTGCCCTTCTCTCCTGCCCCTCTCCTTCTCCCGCCCCTCTCCTTCTCCCGTCCCCTCCTTCTCCGGTCCCCCTCCTTCTCCCGTTCCCCTCCTTCTCCCGCCCCCCTCCTTCTCCCGCCCCCCTCCTTCTCCCGCCCCCCTCCTTCTCCCGCCCCCCTCCTTCTCCCGCCCCCCTCCTTTTCCCGCCCCCCTCCTTCTCCCGCCCCCCTCCTTCTCCCGCCCCCCTCCTTTTCCCGCCCCCCTCCTTTTCCCGCCCCCCTCCTTTTCCCGCCCCCCTCCTTTTCCCGTCCCCCTCCTTCTCCCGTCCCCCTCCTTCTCCCGTCCCCCTCCTTCTCCCGTCCCCCTCCTTTTCCCGCCCCCCTCCTTCTCCCGCCCCCCTCCTTCTCCCGCCCCCCTCCTTCTCCCGCCCCCCTCCTTCTCCCGTCCCCCTCCTTCTCCCGTCCCTCTCCTGCCCTTCTTTCCACTGTCCCTGCTCTTTCCTCTGCCCCTGCTCCTACCCTGCCCCTTCCCCTTCTCCTTCCCCTGCTCCTACCCCTGCCGCTTACTCCTGTCCTTCTCCTGCCCTTTCTCCTTCTACTGCCCTTCTCCTGCCCCTTCTGTCCTTCTCCTGCCCCTGTCCCTTCCCCTGTTCCTACCCCTGCCCACAAGGTGATTTTTATTTATACAAGCCAGGCTCAATCCTTTTGGGTTGGTGGTGTACAGAAGGCACTTGCTGTCACTGTTGAGTGCACTGAAATTATTGTGACTTCTTTCAAGTCTAAAAATGATTTAATAAACCTCTTTTTTTGTTTTATTTATAAAAACAAACCCAGGCCCTCAGGTGTCTTCGCTTCTGTTCACAGCCTGCCCCCAGGGCAGCTGCAGCAGCTCTGCAGGTCTCTGCTAGGCCCCTCCTGCTGCTGTGCTGCAGCTCTTGCTGTGCAGCTCTTGATGCAGAGGTGAGTTTGCTGCCTGGGAGGTGCTGCCTGGAGGAAAAGGGAACGTGGCAGCAGGTTGTGTGGTGTGGGCAACAGGCTGGAGGGAAGGGATCCATCCAGAGGGACCTGGACAGGCTGCAGAGCTGAGCCCAAGCCAACCTCATGAAGTTCAGCAAGGCCAAGGGCAAGGTCCTGCAGCTGGGTCAGGGCAATCCCAAGCACAAACCCAGGCTGGGTAGGGAATGGGCAGAGAGCAGTGGTGAGGAGAAGAACTTGGGGGTACTGGGTGAGAAGCTTAACCTGAGCCAGCAATGACAACTGGCAGGACAGAAGCAAACTGTGTCCTGGGCTGCATCTGAAGTGTGAGCAGCAGCCAGAGAGGGGATTCTGCCCCTCTGCCCTTATGAGACCCCACCTGGGGTCTTTGTTCAGTGCTGGAGCCCCCAGCACAAGAAGGATATGAAACTGTTGGAGAGGGTCCAGAGGAGGCCACAAAGATGCTCAGAGGGCTGGAGAACCTCCCCTGTGGGGACAGGCTGGGAGAGTTGGGGCTGCTCAGCCTGGAGAAGAGAAGGCTCCAGAGAGACCTTAGAGCAGCTTCCAGTACCTGAAGGAGCTCCAGGAGAGCTGGGGAGGGAATTTTGACAAGGGCTAGGAGTGACAGGATGAGGGACAATGGCTTTGAGCTGGGAGAAGCTGGATTGAGATGAGACATTAAGAAGAAATTCTTCCCCATGAGGGGAATGGTCAATGGCATTGTTTATGGCTCTGTGTCCCAGCAGGGCTCTCTGGCTGCCCTCACAGTACCAAGGTATGGACACCCCAGTGCAAAACAGACCCTCAGTAATTCCTCTTCACATCTCTTTGGCTGGGCTTGGTCACCTGGAGCCCCATCTCTTCCCCCTGCACCAAGCTGCAGCAAATCCTGCTCATCTCCTGGGGCTGTCTCACAGGAGAGGCCCTTCCTGAGCTAAGAAGGAAACTTAACAGAAGCCACTGAAGGCTCTGAACCAATCGGGGTCAGAACCAGAAGATATTTCCCCACAACAATTTACAAACTGGAAAACCCAAAAGAGTTCATCCCAGAAGGGGTTGGGTTGGCAGCAGGAAGCAGGGCAGCCAGCAGAGCACAAAGACTGAGCTGATGGTGTGGAGAAGTCTCTTCCTAGCACTTAGAAGAGATTACTTTTGATGAGACATCCTTGAGGTGGTCAGGGAGCACAGAGTCACAGAAGGGGTTGGGTTGGAAGGGACCTCAAAGATCATCCCGTTCCAACCCCCTGCCATGGGCAGGGACACCTCCTACCAGCCCAGGCTGCTCAAGGCCTCATCCAGCCTGGCCTTGAACACCTCCAGGGAGGAGACATCCACAGCCTCCCTGGGCAACCTGTACCAGAGTCTCACCACCCTCACTCTCAAGAGTTTCTTCCTCATTCCCAGTCTCAGTCTGCCCTCCTCAAGCTTCAATACATTCCCTCTCCTCCTGTCACTCCCACCCCTTGCCCAAAGTCCCTCCCCAGCTCTCCTGGAGCCCCTTCAGGTACTGGAAGGCCAACCCAAACCATCCTCTGACCCCTGAGCCAGACAGCAGAGTGGTGCCTCTGTGACCAAGTGACCTCTGCTGTCTGACCACATCTCCCCAGCCCCCACACCCAGCCTGACACAGGAGCAGTTCCTGACCTTGGCCAGGTTTGTCATGCCAGCTGCAAGGTGAGAGCCAGAGGGGCTTCAACACTCTCCCAACTCATGGTGTAGCTCAGCAGGACACACAGAAGGCTGAGTTCACAGCACTGAGCATGAAGACTCAATTTGTCTAAGGAGATGCTCACTGGAAACATAATGACTCAGGAAGGAATGAGCCCAGTGGAACTGCCCCTGAAACACAGAACCCTTGAGTCATTGAATCATTCTGCTTGGAAGAGAACTTTAACATCCTCAAGTCCAACCATCAGTCCAGCACAGCTCAAGTCACCAGTGAACCACATCCCTCAGCACCACACCCAAGCACCTTACAAATGCCTCCAGGGATGGTCATTCAACTACCTCCCTGGGCAGCCTGTTCCAGTGCCTCACAACCCCTCCAGGCAAGAATTTCTTCCTAACATCCAACCCAAGCCTCCCCTGGTGCAACCTGAGGCCCTTTCTTCTCGGCCACATCCAAATTCCTCCTTTGTAAGGCTGGAGATGAAGAGACATCTGTGCCACATGCCCCCAGCTGTGACATTCCAGCCCCTCCTTGCCCTGCTTTTCTCCCAGGGTTTCTCCAGTAGGATGTGCTCTGGAACCTTCTGCACCTCCACCCCAGCAGCTGGAACCTTCTGCACCACCCCTCCAGCAGCTGGAACGTTCTGCACCACCCCTCCAGCAGCTGGAAGGTTCTGTACCACCCCCCCAGCAGCTGAAACCTTCTGCACCGCCCCCCCCCCCAGCAGCTGGAACCTTCTGCACCACCCCTCCAGCAGCTGGAAGGTTCTGCACCACCCCACCCCCCCCAGCAGCTGGAAGGTTCTGCACCACCCCACCCCCCCCAGCAGCTGGAAGGTTCTGCACCACCCCACCCCCCCCAGCAGCTGGAAGGTTCTGCACCTCCACCCCAGCAGCTGGAACCTTCTGCATCAGCCCCCAGCAGCTGGAAGGTTCTGCACCACCCCCCAGCAGCTGGAACCTTCTGTACCTCCATCCCAGCAGCTGGAAGGTTCTGTACCACCCCCCAGCAGCTGGAAGGTTCTGCACCACCCCCCAGCAGCTGGAACCTTCTGCACCACCCCCCAGCAGCTGGAACCTTCTGCACCAGCCCCCAGCAGCTGGAAGGTTCTGCACCACCCCCCAGCCGCTGGAAGGTTCTGCACCTCCACTCCAGCAGCTGGAACCTTCTGCACCAGCCCCCAGCAGCTGGAAGGTTCAGCACCTCCACCCCAGCAGCTGGAACCTTCTGCACCAGCCCCCAGCAGCTGGAACCTTCTGCACTTCCCCCCACATCTGGCTGGGGGTCTCCCTCACTTGGGTTTGCCCTTCAGGAGGCCGTTGGGTGCTGGCACTGCAAGGCTGTAGTCGAGGTCTGGAGCAGTCTTGGAGAAGGTGGCTATGGAGACCACATCTGCTCCGATGTCCACCTGAGACCTGTGCCTGCAGCCCAGCAGCTTCTTGAGGGCCCGCTGGAAGTCCCTATTGAGGAAGGCGTAGAGCAGGGGATTGATGGTGGAGTTGCAGTACCCCAGCCAGGTGATGACCTTGAAGGCGTCGGCCAGCAGGGCGCCAGCGGCACCGCGCGCGGCCAGCCAGACGTTGAGCACGAAGTAGGGCAGCCAGCAGAGCACGAAGGCCGAGATGAGGATGCTGATGGTCCTGGTGGCCTTGTGCTCCAGCTGCAGGTGGTTCTGGCGCCGGCTGGCGGGGTGGTAGTGCACGCCCAGGGCCTGCGACACGACGCGGGTGGCCTTGAGGCGCGAGGCGCGGTAGATGAAGAAGTACATCGTGCACATCAGCAGCGAGGGCAGGAAGAAGGCCAGGCCAGAGGCCACCAGGGCAAACACCCAGTTGGTGACAAAGATGCACTCCCGGCCCACCTCCAAGGCCACCCCCGGGATCTCGTTCCAGCCCTGCATGACTGGAAGGAAGGAGATGAGGGAGGAGTAGACCCAGACCGTGCAGGTCATCAGGATGCACCTGCAGAAGGGCAGAGCAGGGACTGAGTGACTGCGCTCAAGGTGAGGAGAAAGTTCTTCCCAGAAAGAGTGATTGGCCAAGGAACATGCTGCCCAGGGAGGTGGTGGAGTCACTGTCCCTGGGGGAGTCCAAAAAGAGCTTGGATGTGGCACTTGGAGCCGGGGTTTAGTTATCAGGAGGTGTTAGGGATTAGGTAACAGGTTGGACTTGATGACCTCTGAGGTCTTTTCCAACCTGCTTGATTCTGTGTTGAGAACATCCAGTGCCACTCAGTCCCCAGGGCAACCTGTGTGAGACAGCACAGCTTGGCCCAGCAGGGGCCAGGCAGTCCCTGGGGAAGTGGCTCTGGGCTCAGCCTGAGGGCTGCCCAGGGCTGGGCTCAGCCTGCTCAGAGCTGCCTGAGAACAGGAGGAGAGCTTCCACCCAGCACTTTTGGTGCTATTTGAAAGCACAGCAGGCAGGGCTCTGTAGGTGTTTTTTTCCTCATAGCAGCCTGCCAGGACGTCAAAAGGGAGCTCCCAGGAAAGATGAGGAGGGAATATCTCCAGGGAGTGAAGTGACAGGACCAGGTCTGGGCTCTCCAGTTCTGGAGGGACAGGGATCTGCTGGAGAGAGTCCAAGGGAGGGCTCCAAGGATGCTGAAGGGCCTGGATCACTGCCTGGGGAGGAGAGGCTGAGAGCCCTGGGGCTGTTCAGTCTGGAGAGGAGAAGGCTGAGAGGGATCTGATCAATGTCTATCAATAGCTGAGGGCTGGGGGTCAGGAGGGAGGGGACAGGGACAGGCTCTGCTCAGTTGTGCCCTGGGATAGGCAATAGATGGAAACTGCAGCCCAGGAGGTTCCACCTCAACATGAGGAGGAACTTCTTGAGTGTGAGGGTCCCAGAGCCCTGGAGCAGGCTGCCCAGGGAGGTTGTGGAGTCTCCTTCTCTGGAGCCTTTGCAGCCCTGTCTGGATGTGTTCCTGTGTGACCTGTGCTGGATTCTCTGGTCCTGCTCTGGCAGGGGGTTGGACTGGAAGATCTCTAGAGGTCCCTTCCAACCCCTGACATCCCATGAGCCTGTGGCCAAGGGAGTGCTTTAAACTGGGAGAGAGGAGGTTGAGATTAGACACAAGGGAGAAATTCTTCCCTGTGCTAAGGCATTGAGCAGGCTGCCCAAAGAAGCTGTGGAGGCTCCAAGCCTGCAAGTGTTGAAGGCCAGGCTGGATGAGGCCTTGAGCAACCTGGGCTGGTGGGAGGTGTCCCTGCCCGTGGCAGGGGGTTGGAACTGGATGATCTCCAAGGTCCCTTCCAACCCCACCCACTCAAGCCTTGGCTGCAGCTTCAGTATCTGTCCATTATCCTCTGAGGAGCCCAGGGGTGGGAGCTGGCAGACTGCAGCAGCTCAGCACCACTGAACCCCATGCCCTGCAGCCTACCCCCTCCTCACTGTGGCCATTGCCAGCACTCCCCAGCTTGGACACAGCAAGAGCTGCAGTGGGTAGGACACCCCCAAAAGGGCCTGAACCCACCCTGGCAAGCACCCCACAGCTGCAGCATCCTCCCTGCCCAACCCCAGACAACCTCCTCAGCCCTGCAGCCCTCATTTCAGTGTCTCACATGAAGCTCTGGCAGGAGCTTAGCAGCTCCTCCTGATTTCTCTGCCTTTTCCCCTCAACAGAACTTCAGAAGACTTTGTGAGGCTGAGAGGAGGAAGACAACCACTGCTGCCTGGCTGCTTCTGGGTGTCATTTCCCTAGGCCTGGGGCAAATTCTCATTAAATGCCTGCAAAGAGCAGAAGTTCATAGAACCAGAGAATGGGTTGGGTTGGAAGGGACCTCAACCATCATCGAGTTCCAACCTCCCACCAGCCCAGCTTGCTCAAGTTCTCATCCAGCCTGGCCTTCAACACCTCCAGAGAGGAGGCAGCCACAACCTCCCTGGGCAACCTGTTCCAGTGTCTCACCACCCTCACTGCAAAGAATTTCTTCCTCATCTCCAGTCTCAAGCTGGTTTCTCCCCCATTCTGCAGCCCATCCTTAGCTCCAAACCTGCTTTCCCAGAAGCACCATCACACCACCTCAGCTGCATGCTCCTTTTCTCCTACACCACCCCAAAAAACCTCTGTGAGGTATGAAATGTTGTGAAAGTCCTTTGGCCACATCACTCTGCTTTGGGGCACCAATTCATTAGGTCCTGAGTCAATGCAGAAAGTGCAAACCTGGACTGATTAGGTCCTGAGTCGATGTAGAAAGTGCAAACCTGGACTGATTAGGTCCTGAGTCGATGTAGAAAGTGCAAACCTGGACTGATTAGGTCCTGAGACAATGTAGAAAGTGAAAACCTGGACTGATTAGGTCCTGAGTCAATGAGACCACAGCCCAGGGGCACTGTGGAGGGCCCCAGGGAGGAGCAGCTACACTCACCTGCCTCGAGACATCCTCCTGGAATAGTGGTAGGGAGTCACCACGGAGCAGTACCTGTCCAAGCTGATGAAGCACAAGGTGACAATGGATGCAGTGCAGAACATGACATCAAAGGAGATCCAGACTTTGCAGAAGAGCCTCCCAAACAGCCACATCCCTGTCACCTCATAGATGATGCTGCAGGAGAGGACAGGCAGAGGTCAAAGCCAGAGGCACTTGTCCCCAGCATTTCTTCAAGACTCCCCTGAGCTCATGACCTGGTTTCAAATGTGGGGCCCAAAGCTGGGCATGCAGCTCAGTCAGGAAGGGTTCATCCCCAAAGTGCAACCCAAGGCAACAACCCCCAGGGGAGCTGTGGCTGAAGGCCAATCCTCTGCTTCTTGCCTTAAGCAGGTGCCTTGGAAGAGGGTTTCTGCTCCTCAAAGCTCCCCCAGCTCAGCATCATCAAATGATGGAATGGTCTTGGTTGGAAAAGGCCTTTCAGAGCATCTGGCCCAACCCTTCCCTAACTCTGCCCAGGCTGGGGCTAAGCCATGGCCCTCAGCACCACAGCTCTGCCTCTGGGAAACACCTCCAGGGATGGAGATTCAGCCACCAACCTGGGCAGCCTGTGCCAGGCTGTGAGAACCCTTCCAGTGAAGAAGTTTCTTCTGATGTCCAACCTAACCCTCCCCTGGGGCAACTTGAGGCCATTTCCTCTTGTCTTATCACTTGTTCCTTGGGAGAAGAGACCAACCCCCACCTGGCAGCAACCTCCTCTCAGGGAGCTGCAGAGAGCCAGGAGGTCTCCTTATTAATCAGCAGCACAACCTGACCCCAACACCCTGGTGACCTCCACAAGAGCAGTATGGAGGATCCCACAGCACACACAGGGAAAGGGTTCATGGCTCTTTCCCTCTCAGCAGGGACACCTCCAACTAGAGCAGCCTGTTCCAGTGTCTCCCCAGCCTCCCTGGGCACAACTTCCTCCTGATGTCCAACCTAACTCTGCCCTGCTCCACTTTCAAACCATTGCCCCTGGTCCTGTCCCCACAGGCCCTGGAGAGGGACTTTGGACAAGGGCTGGGAGTGACAGGATGAGGGACAATGAATTGAAGCTGGAAGAGGGCAGGTGGAGAATGGAGATGAGGAAGAAATTCTTGACAGTGAGGGTGGTGAGACACTGGAACAGGCTGCCCAGGGAGGTTGTGGCTGCCTCCTCCCTGGAGATGTTCAAGGTCAGGCTGGATGAGGCCTTGAGCAACCTGGGCTGGTAGAGGGTGAACCTCCTGAGCTTTCTTGTAGCCCCCTTCAGCTACTGGAAGCTGCTCTAAGGTCTCCCTGGAGCCTTCTCTTCTCCAGGCTGAACAGCCCCAACTCTCCCAGCCTGTCCCCATAGGGGAGGTTCTCCAGCCTCTGATCATCTTGTGGAGCATTGGTCCACAGTACAAGAAAAGCTGTGGACAGGCTGGAGAGGGCCCACAGAAGGGCCAGAGAATGGTCAGAGGCTGGCAGCCCTGCCAGGTGAGGAGAGGCTCAGAGAGCTGAGGGTGCTCAGCCTGGAGAGGAGAAGGCTCAGGACAGACCTCAGCACCATGGACCAGCACATCAAGGGTGGCTACCAGGGGGATGGAGACTCCCTTGGTACAAGGAGTGCCATGGCAAAGCCAAGGGGGGATGGGGACAAGGGACTGCTGGGGACATTCCCATTGCACTCCAGAGGGAAATGTTTGCCCCTGAGCACAGCCAGACACTGGGATCAGCTCCCAAGGGCAGCAGTGGATCCCCTGCATGGGACAGTTTGCAGCCTCAGCTTGCCAGGGTGCTGGGCAGCTCATTTCAGCTGCACCATCACCTGGAAAGCTTGGAGCAGAGGATCCTGGGGTCCCTGCCAGCCTGGAACTCTGTGTGGGTCTCTTACCCTCCAGCCAGCCCTGCTGAAGGAACAGCTGCCCAGGGGGCAGAAGTGGCACTGCAGAGGCACTGCTGCCTGAGCTAAGCTGGCAGAGGCACTCCTTACCTGAAGGGCATGACCAGACAAGCCACCAGGAGGTCTGCCATGGCTAAGGACATGATGAACATGTAGGTGACTGTGCGCAGCCTCTTCTCCACCACGGGGCAGAGGAAGACCACAGTGTTCCCCAGCAGGGTGAGCAGGTCAATGAGAGCCAGCAGCAGCCCAACCACCACCTCCTGAAGGCCCACTCCTGCCAGGCTGTCACCTCCCTTCACAAAGGATGAAGCAGCAGAGGAGAAATTAGACAACCAAGATTCATTTTTGTCCACCAGCATCTTCCCACTGCTAGAAGCTGCAAGAGGAGAAGGTGAAAGGGAATAAATCAGCACAGGGCTGGCTGGGCTGGGAAGGGAAGGGAAGCTCAGCACTCCTGAGGAGGCTTCATTTACTTGAAGGGAGAAGCTACACACCCTGCTGTGCCATCACTGTGCTCTGCTCATGGCTCCATTAGAAGGCTCTGAGCTCCTGAGGGTGAGGACGGAGGTGCAGCACTTGTGAAGTCCTCCATGGCAAGGACAAGGCCTCCTATGAACAAAAATGCAGCTGAAGTGTGACACCAAACCAGCAAGAGGCAGACAGAGGGCAGGCAGGAGACTGCAAGCTAAATCCCACTCAGCTCAACTGAATCCCAGTAAGGCAGCAGGTCCTCAGGGCATGGGGGATGGAACCAGACAGCCTTGGAGGTGCCTTCCAAGCCAACCCATTCTGTGATTCTGTGTTCTCCTTGTCATCCCTGTCCCCCCAGGCCAGCTGAGGCTGCTTGCCCAGGCTGGCTGCATGCAGAGATTCACAGAGTCAATCTATGGTGTTGGAAGGGACCTGAAAGCTCAACGAGCTCCAACCCCTGCCATGGGCAGGGACACCTCCCAGCAGCACAGGTTACTCAAGGCCTCCTCCAGCCTGGCCTTGAACACCTCCAGGCAGGAGACTCCACAACCTCTCTGGGCAGCCTGCTCCAGGGCTCTGGGACCCTCACACTCAAGAAGTTCCTCCTCATGTTGAGGTGGAACCTCCTGTGCTGCAGTTTCCATCCACTGCCCCTTGTCCTATCCCAGGGCACAACTGAGCAGAGCCTGTCCCTGTCCCCTCCCTCCTGATCCCCAGCCCTCAGCTATTGATAGACATTGATCACATCCCTCTCAGCCTTCTCCTCTCCAGACTAAACAGCCCCAGGGCTCTCAGCCTCTCCTCCCCAGGCAGTGCTCCAGTCCCTTCAGCACCCTTGGAGCCCTCCCTTGGACTCTCTCCAGCAGATCCCTGTCCCTCCTGAACTGGGGAGCCCAGACCTGGATGCAATATTCCAGGGGAGGTCTCAGCAGGGCTGAGCAGAGGGGGAGGAGAACCTCCCTGGCTCTGCTGGCCACACTCCTCTGAATGCCCCCCAGGACCCCCTTGGCCTTCTTGGCCCCCAGGGCACATTGCTGTGCCATGCAGAACTTGCTGCCCACCAGCACTCCCAGCTCCTTCTCCCTGGGGCTGCTCTCCAGCAAATCCCCTCCCAACCTGTCCTGCTGCAGTTTATTCTTCCTGCCCAGCTGCAGGACTCTGCTCTCATCCCTGTTGAACCTCATTTGGTTCCTCTGCCCAGCTCTCAGTCTGTCCAAGTCTCTGAATGGCCTCACAGCCTTCAGGTGTCTCAGCCAAGCCTCCTAGTTTGGTGTCATCAGCAAACTTGCTGAGCAGACTCTGTCTGTCTGTCTGTCCCCTCACCAATGTCATTGATGAAGATGTTGAACAGGACAGGACCCAGCACTGATCCCTGGGGGACTCCAGAGGTCACAGCTCCCCAGCTGGCCCTGGCACCACTCACCACCACTCTTTGCCAGTGCAGCTCAAATCAACTCAGCATCACCTACCCAGCACTGCTCTGCTCCTGAGCTGTCAACACACTGCACTCAAACTCCAAGCAGGAGGAGGACACAGCTCTTACAGCTCACCTTTGCAAGCTCCCTGTGCTGCTTAAGGACGTCAGCCACCAGCCTGCCTTGGAAGGCCTGCTCCACACAGCCAGCAGCAGGCTGATTAATGCGGGATGCATCCAGGAGCATGAGACAACGATGCAGGAAGACAGGAGAGAAATGTGCTCACACCCAGAGAGCAGCAGAGCAGCAGAGCTCTGAGTCTGACTGTTCTGCATCAGCACAAAGCTAGGCTGAGGTACTGGACAGAAGACTCTCCACACCTGCCATCCATGATGTCCCTGACAGCAAAAAGAAGGGATGATGGATGCTTCAGGTTTCAACCCTGAACTCTAATTCAGGCTGCAGACCACAGGATCCTGCTGCTCCTGGCTCCTTTCCAAGGATCCTGGGCTGCATCCAAAGCAGTGTGGCCACAGATGGAGAGAGAGGATCCTGCCCCTCTGCTTTGCTCTGGGGAGACCTCACCTGCAGGGCTGTGTCCAGCTGTGGGGCCCTCAGCACAAGGAGGACATGGAGCTGCTGAAGAGGGTCCAGAGGGGGCCACAAAGATGATCAGAGGCTGGAGAACCTCTGCTGTGGGGACAGGCTGAGAGAGTTGGGGCTGTTCAGCCTGGAGAAGAGAAGGCTCCAGGCAGACCTTAGAGCTGCATTGCAATCTCTGCAGGGGAGCTGCAGGCAGGCTGGGGAGGGACTGTTCAGAAGGGGCTGTGGGGATAGGACCAGGGGCAGTGGTTTGAAAGTGGAGCAGGGCAGAGTTAGGTTGGACATCAGGAGGAAGTTGTGCACAGTGAGGCTGGGGAGACACTGGAACAGGCTGCCCAGGGAAATGGTGGAGGCTCTGTCCCTGCAGACATTGAGGATCATCCTGGATGTGTCCCTGGGCAGCCTCCTCTAGCTGGAGGTGTCCCTGCTGAGTGCAGGGGGTTGGACAAGATGCCCTTGAAGGGTCCCTTCCATCCTGATGCAATCTGTGCAGGAAGGAGGTCCCTGGCAGCTCAGTCAGTCTGTGACACAGCCAAGCTTGGTGTCTCTCACCCCTTCTGCCTCTGCCTGGGCAGCCAGTGCAGGACTGCAACTGCTCAACCACCTGGGGAATTGTTAACAGAGCAAAGCAGAGGATGAGAGAGCGTTAGCATCTGTGCTGGCATCTCTGGCACACAGAGGATGTGCCCTCCTCACCAGGACTGAAATAGTGGAGCTTTGGAATTCCCCTGTGAGCTGCTGTGGCTGTACTGCTGACAGAGAAGTGCCTGTCTTTAGCAGTGCTTGTCCAGGCTTTGCTGTTAGGAGCTCTCAAGCCAGTTGTACCAGGAGGTGGGAACATCCCAGGACATCCCAGCTGCTCAGGGGATCTCAGCTGTGTTGCTCCCGTTTGGAAGTCACAGCTTTGCTTCCTTTCCAAAAGTGAAGGGCAGGATTCTGCTCTCAGCCTGCCTGAGCAAGCAACCCCGGCCTTTCAGAGGCTTCCCTTGAGCACACAGAGCTTGACCTCAGTTACTCAGCAGACAAATCCCAAGGAAAAGGTTCACTTCGGCACCGAATGGTTTGCTTTGATGGCAGGAGAGGGGACAAAAAAAAAGCTCTGCAGTCTCAGGGCTGACTGCACGTTAGAGTAATTATGGAAGCTGGAGATACATTTCCTGCCAAGCTCTGTCTCCCACCACACCAAGCAGCAGGCAGTACATGGCAGCATGGACCAGCCCTGCCCCAGGACCCCTAGACATCCCCCTCCTCCCCTCTGCTGCCGACCAGGGCTGCAGCTGCTCAGCCACCTGTGCAGCCGTGCAAGCAGGGCTGATGTGTGCCGAGACAGGAGAAGGCACATCCCTTGGGATGCTTCCACCTGTACCCCAGGTACCTGAGGAGCCCAGGCAGCAAGAGAGCCTTGGCACTGACTCTCCTCCCTGCCTCCATCCGACTTTCCCGTATGAAGGACAGCATTTCTCTGGGCACAAACAGCTTCTTTCCACCCCCAAACCAGTGCAGAACAACTCCTACAACCTCTCCATCAGCTAAGCAGCCCTGGGACTGGAAATCCAGCAAAAGACTGAGTCCTTCACTTAAAAACCAACTGGTGCAGGCACGGCTGGGCTGCATGCCTGCTGCTTTGCCCAAGGTACCAGGGGCACCGTTGGCCCTCAGATCCCAGCCCACAGAGCTGCTTCCAGCCTGGCTGTGCAAGGCTGATGGCTCCTGCCCCACTGCAATGTGTCAAACCACACCTACGAGACAGCACAACGCTTTGCCCTTCCAGGTGTGCCCCCAGCAGGAGGGCAACCCTTCCAGGTGTGCCCCCAGCTCTTCCCCAGCAAATCCGAATCTATTGCAACCACTTCTGTGAGGAGCGAGGAGACACCGAAGCCGATCCCAGCAGAACTGGAGGCGAAGCGAAACCCGCGCTGCAGACACCGCCTGCCCCTCGGCGTTAGGGGAACGCAAGAACCTGGGTGCCAAACCCTGATCCCTTGGTAGCAGATCCACCAATCCCCAGGGTGCAAAACACAGGTGCCAAATCCTAACATCTGGGCAGGGCAAAACCCTCGGACCCCTGGGGTGCAACCCCCCAACCCCTAAGCTGCAAACTCCCAGACCCCGAGCGGCAAATCCCTAAACCTTGGAGGCAAAACCCTAAACCTCGGGAGAGTGGAGGAGAAACCTCCATCATCGAGGGAGAAAACCTCAGAGGTGCTGAGGGAGAGCGCATTCCCCAGCCCGGAGCAAGTGGACACCGCTCGGGAGGAGGCTGCGGGCGCCTGCCCAGCAAGGGGCTTTATATCGGGGGTGGGGAAACAGCAGGAGGAGCCCGGCGCAGGGTTTGGGGGTCCTTTGGCCAGGGTGCCCGGGACGTGGATGGGGAGAACCCACTGCGAAGGGAGTCCTCGACTGGTGGGGGCGAGCGGGGAGCCCGCGGCTGGAGCCGCAAAACCCGCAGAGAGCAGGAGAGGGACCCGGCGGCGGCACTTACCGAGAACGTCTGCAGCTGCCGCCTCCCACGAGGCTCACGGCCTGGGGAAGCACCGGGAGGGACCCCTGCTCCTCCCTCCGCCCAGCTCCGCCCCTGCCGGCCTTGCTCCGCCCCTACCGGCCTTGCTCCGCCCCTACGGGCCTTGCTCCGCCCCTGCCCGCCCCGCTCCGCCCCTGCCGGCCTTGCTCCGCCCCCGCTGCCGGCCGCGGCGCGGCTCCGCTCCGTTTCGCCCTTCGGTTCCCGTGTTTTGAGGGCTTTTTTCCTGCCCTCGGACTGGTCCCTCCCGGGCGCGGCGAGGGCACAGCCAGAGGGGCGTTCAGCAGGGTTGCCAAGGGCTGCTTTGGTCCTAAACCGAACCAAAATGCGAAAGCCCCGCAGCCTTTGGGAGGAATTGCAGAGCCACAGCATGCCGGGTGGGAAGCGTCCTCAAGCATCACCTGGTCCAGTTTTCTGGGCAAAAGGAGGAGAAACAGGAGGAGAAACTTCTCCACTGTGAGGATGCTGGAGCACTGCTGGAGCCTGGAGCACAGAGAGGCTGTGGAGTCTCCTTCTCTGGAGAGATACCAAACCTAGCTGGACATTGGGATCCTGGGCAGCCCACGGTGGGTGCCCTGCTGGAGCAGGTGGTTTGGACTGGATGAACTCCAGAGCTCCCTTCTAACCCCACCTTGCTGGGATAATCATAGAATCCCAGGATGGTGGGGGTTTGAAGAGACCTCTGCAGACCATGCAGTCTACCCCCCCCGCTAAGTCAGGTTCACTTAGATTAGGTTGCACAGGAAGATGCCCAGGCAGGTCTTGAAAGGCTCCAGAGAAGGAGACTCCACATCCTCCCTGGTGCCCTGTCACCTTCAAAGTAAAGAAGTTTCTCCTTAAGTTGAAGTGAAACCTTCTGTGTTCTCTACCACTGGCCATCACTGAGAAGAACCCAGCCCAGGATTCTGTGATTCTGTCCAGACAAATCTTAAAAACATCCAACCCTGAAGACTTCACCACTTCCCCAGGAGATTATTCCAGTGGTTGGTTGTCCTCATTGTGAAAAGCTTTCCTCTTGTGTCCAACTGGAATGCCACCCTCTAGATCCTGAAATGTGGTGAGAAGATTTCCCCCAAGCCTTCTGCAGGCTGAACAAACCCCAAAGATCCCGAAGATCTCTCAGCCTTTCCTCCTGTGGCAGAGTCCCAGGCCTTGGGTCATCTGTTAACACTAACATTGGTGAGATCATAGAATCACAGACTTGTCAGGGTTGGAAGGGACCTCAAGGACCATCCAGTTCCAACCCTCCTGCCATGGGCAGGGACATCTCACACTAGAGGAGGTTGCTCACAGCCACATCCTAATCAACCAGACCATGGCACTGAGTGCCTCATCCAGGCTTGTTTTAAACACCTCCAGGGATGGTCACTCCACCACCTCCCTGGGCAGCACATTCCAGACCAACCCCCACCTGGCTACAACCTCCCTTCAGGTAGTTGTAGAGAGCAATGAGGTCTGCCCTGAGCCTCCTCTTCTCCAGGTTAAACACCCCCAGCTCCCTCAGCCTCTCCTCACAGGGCTGTGCTCCAGACCCCTCCCCAGCTTCGTTGCCCTTCTCTGGACACCTTCCAGTATCTCAACATCTTTCTTGAACTGAGGAGCCCAGAACTGGACACAGCACTCAAGGTGTGACCTAACCAGTGCTGAGCACAGGGCAGGATGACTTCCCTGCTCCTGCTGGCCACACTATTGCTGATCCAGGCCAGGATGCCATTGGCCTTCTTGGCCACCTGGGCACACTGCTGGCTCCTGTTCAGCTGCTGTCACCCAGCACCCCCAGGTCCCTCTCTGCCTGGCTGCTCTTCAGCTACTGTGTTCCCAGCCTGTAGCACTGCTTGGGGTTGTTGTGGCCAAAGTGCAGCACCTGGCACTTGGACTTGTTGAATGCCATCCTCTTGGACTAATGAACTGATGTTCTGATCTTGGAAACAGGGAGAGTCACAGGAAATGTACATTCCAGAGTCTTTTGCATATCAAAAGCACTTGGTCTCAGAAAATCTGCAGAGCAGCAGAGCTGTGTTCTTGCAGGCACTGAGAGACAGCCAAAGGTAGAACACAGAAACCTCCTTCCACTGCCAAATCCCAGGGTACAGGGTGTAGAATACTTGGGAATGCTTGGTACTGGCTTGGGAAGCATGGCTAAATGCCCTGGGAAGGGGGCAGGGGCTCAAGGCAATGTGTTCTGTTGCCACGTGGAAGGATATGAGGAAACATATGAGGGGTTTGGATGTCAAGGCTTTGGCAGTGAGGATGCTGGCAGGGCACACCCTCACCCCAGCACACAGGGAGGTTGGCCAAGTGCACAGGGAATGACAAATCAAAAGTGCTGTAAATTCACAGACTGGGTCACAGAAGGCATCAGCTTGGAAGGGACCCTCCAAGGACATCTTGTCCAACCCCCTGCAGGCAGCAGGGACACCTCCAGCTACAGCAGGCTGCCCAGGGCACATCCAGGCTGAGCTTGAATGTCTCCAGGGATCACATCCCTGGGCAGCCTGTTCCAGTGCCTCACCACCCTCACTGTGCAGAACTCCCCCCTGATGTCCAAACTAAATGTCCCCTGCTCCAGTTTCAGACCACTTCTCCTCATCCTATCACTCCAAGCCCTTCTGAACAGTCCCTCCCCAGCACCCCCAAGTCCTTCTCTGCAGGGCTGCTCTCAACATCATCATCCCCCAGCCTGGATTCTCATCAAGGATTGCCCCAATGTAGGTGCAGGACCTTATACTTTGCCTTACTGAACCTCATGAGCTTCTCCTCAGCCACCTCTCCAGCCTGTCCAGGTCCCTCTGGATGGATCCCATGCTTCTGTCTTATCAGCTTGTGATGGTTTGAAACTGTCTTTTTAATTTTTCCTTGCAAAGTTCAGAACAGAGAAAGTGAAAGAATGTAACTAAGTCACTATTGGGTGTAAGAAAGCAAAATAACGATTGTTCTAAACACTTCCATTGGATAGATAGAAATGTTTAAGAACTATTACCCAAAACAAAGTAGGCACTCTGCACATTCTGCGTTCGGCAGTGGGGGCAGTTGCTGAGCTGTCTGGCTGCTGTTTCTTCTTCTCTTCTGGCTGAAGATAACACACTGACCTTGGCAGCTAAGTTAACAACTTTCTGCTTAACTAACTCTGCTTCTCTGTCCAGGGGGGTCTGGGGGGGAAGCTCCTGGGAGAGGGAGGCCCCTTTGGGAGGGTCCCCTTGGGGGAAAGCAAAGGGAGATCGATTGTGCTTTTTTTTTTGTTGATTGTATATATTTATGAATGTTGTGAATTTTGTATATTTGTACATATTCATTGCATTTCATTGTAGATTTTAGACTCTGCTTGTAAATACAGCTTTTCATTTGCTTCCAGACTGAGCTAGCCTGGTTATTGTCGGTGGGGGCGGAATTTCAGCTCACACCGACACACTTTTTATTTTTGGCGCCCAACGTGGGCCTCGATTGCTTGTGATTTATTTCTGCTCAGATTAGGAAGCAAAATGAAGCTGTTTTGGATTCTGAGTCATTCTATTTCATCTATTATCGGTGCAATTGTCTACAGATGGGCCATTTCTTGCATGACAGACAAGATTGTGAGATATGTGGCATATAAGTCGTTTCTTTGGGTTAAGAACAAGTTACTGAATGTTGGTGAATTCTGTTGTGGTCTTATTGGGCTAAGAAGCTATGGTAACTCAACTATGGATGTGCTAGCAGACACATATGAGTTTGTTACTCCTCTTACAACTACAGAGGGTCTTTGGAACCAGTGGTACCCTAGATATCTTGTGCTAGCCTTAATCTTAATTTTGTTGCTTCTTGGAATAATCATATGGCTACTGATAGCACTGTGTCAAGAAAGACATAAGGCTACTTGCTCTTCCAACTCTGCTGTGAACGTGAAAACCAAGCCAGTAAATTTGGTGGCCACTGTAACCAGAAAGCGTAAAGGAGATGCAGATGGTGCAGATGGAGATGAGGGTCCTTCTACTCAGGGTCCCTCTCTCAAGAAAGATCCTTCTGATGAGGAAGAGAGGGTTAGCCTTAAAACTCTGGTAGACCTCTTGAGACCCCACATGGATGATGGAGATGTAGGTCAGGATGTAGACCCTAGTAGATTAGCAACTGCTGGTAGTGCCTCTGAACTCAAAGAAATTCAACGGAGGATTAAAATAGGACTATGGGGACAGCGACCTCAGGATGATGATGATGATGAGGATGAGGATGACATACAGTCAGCTAATGCACCCAGACAGGAAATTAGACATGTGAGGAAGGATTACATCAGAGGAGATAATGAGCCAGTCCTGTCTTGGCTAGCCAGTTGTTTTGATATGGGAGCCCCAGCATTGGTGGTAGGCGACAAGTCGGCCTCTCAGTTGGGGATGCTCTCAAAGGATACAGGCAAAGACAGGCATCTAGGCAAGTGCATTGGTAAACTTTCTCTGTGGGCACGCCTCCTACTGGCAGTCTCGCTGAGGTACCCCAGCAGAGATGATTTACCATGGAACCCTAAGCCTTGGACCACAATAGCTGAGGGAATCAAGCGTCTGAGAGAGTTTGCTGTGAGAGAAGTAATGTATGGAGATCATAAGACTCTGAATCCTGATGAAATTCCTGTTGGAACAGGCCTTGCCAAAAAGCTCATTGAGCTTGCTCTTCCTAATTATGCTACTATTCTGGCAAGCAGGATTGTGGCAAGAAATTATGGTGGAGTACCTCCTACTGTTGGCCATTTCACTGACCAAATGAGGCAATTGGAGTATAGTCTTGCACGTACTTCTTTGGTTTCAGCCATTGAAACTTTGTCTGGAGAAATGAAGAATTGCATGAAAGAGCTGAAGGAGGAACTTAAAACCTCCCTATCCAACTTGATGAAGGGGGATGATTCTAATTCCTCTTCCTCCAGATGGATACAAGTTTCAGCTGTTAGGAACAGACGTGCTCCAAGGAGGCCATTCCAGAATAGGTCAAAACAAAACAGACAGCAGAGGCAATCACGTGGCAGTATCTGGATAACTCTGCGTGATCAGTTTGGTGAGAACATGCACAGATGGGATGGTCAACCAACTTCTGATCTTTTCAAGAGGTTATGGGAGCTGCAGAGGGGCAGATCCCGAGGTAGCAATACCAGGAGGGTAGCTGTCACTTCCTCAGTTTCCCAGAACAACTCTGATAGCTCCAACAGTGATCCTAATTCTGGTGCTGGACGTTGTGCCAGCTGTACATGTGGAGGTAATCCCCACCATTAGGGTTGCCCTGCCTTCTGCCAGGGGGAGGTAAGGGATAATGGAGATAACAGAATCTATTGGGATGTGTACATCCAGTGGCCTGACACTTCACAATTTCAGAAGTACAGGGCCTTGGTTGACACAGGAGCTCAGTGCACCATAATACCATCAAATTATCAAGGGGGAGAATCTATAACTATTCAGGGAGTCACTGGTGGATCTCAAGAGTTGTTTAAGATAGAGGTTGACATAAGTTTAACTGGGAAGCAGTGGAAGAAACATACTATTGTAACAGGTCCTAATGCACCTTGTATTTTGGGAATTGACTTTCTGAGAGAAGGGTGTTTTAAAGACCCTAAGGGTTACAAATGGGCTTTTGGAATAGCAACTGTAGAAATTGATGGAGGGAAATTGAAGTTGTCCGTTAGACCTGAGCTTTCAGATGAATCTGCAGTTGTGGGACAACATGAGATAGAGGATGTAAAGCTGCCGGTTGCTTCTCAAACTGTGCATCACAGACAATACAGAACCAACCGTGACTCTTTGGTGCCCATTCAAAACTTGATTCGTCAGTTGGAGAGTCAGAAGGTCATCAGCAAAACTCATTCACCTTTCAACAGTCCAATCTGGCCTGTGAGAAAGCAGAATGGAGAGTGGCGTCTGACAGTTGATTTCCGTGCCTTGAATGAAGTAACTCCACCCATGAGTGCAGCTGTACCAGACATGATGGAGCTCCAATATGAGCTGGAATCCAAGCAGGCCAAATGGTATGCTACCATAGACATTGCTAATGCTTTCTTCTCTATTCCCATAGCAGAGGAATGCAGGCCTCAGTTTGCTTTCACCTGGAGAGGCATTCAGTACACATTCAATCGTTTGCCCCAGGGGTGGATTCACAGTTCAACCATCTGCCATGCAGTGATCCATGATGCTTTGGAGAAAGGTGGAGCTCCAGAACACATTCAGTTCATCGATGACATCATCGTCTGGGGTGAGACTGCTGAAGAAGTCTTCGAGAAAGGTAATAAAATCCTTGACATTCTCTTGCAAGCTGGTTTCGCTATCAAGCGAGACAAGGTGAAAGGACCTGCCAGAGAAATCCAGTTTCTGGGAGTGCGGTGGCAAGATGGTCGCCGTCACATCCCAATGGATGTGATAAACAGAGTCTCCACCATGGCAAATCCCACCAACAAGAAAGAAACTCTGCGTTTCTTAGGCATAGTGGGATTTTGGAGACTGCACATTCCTGGATACAGTCAGATTGTGAAACCTCTCTATGATGTGACTCGAAAGAGAAACAGTTTCCAATGGGGTCCTGAGCAACAAGCAGCCTTTGACCAGATCAAGCGAGAGGTAGTCCAAGCGATGGGTCTGGGACCTGTCCGAACTGGTCCAGACATTAAGAACATTCTGTACACGGCCGCGAGTGACAATGGTCCAACCTGGTGCTTATGGCAAAGAGCTCCAGGGGAGACACGAGGACGTCCTCTTGGTTTCTGGGGTCGTGGCTACAGAGGCTCAGAGGCAAACTACACTCCAACAGAGAAAGAGATTTTAGCTGCTTCTGAAGGAGTGAAAGCTGCTTCTGAAGTGATTGGAACTGAGTCACAACTTCTTCTAGCTCCTAGATTACCAGTTCTGAGTTGGATGTTCAAAGGCAAAGGTTCTTCACCACATCATGCAACAGATGCTACCTGGTCTAAGTGGATGGCTCTGATAACACAGAGAGCTCAAATGGGAAATCTCGAAAGGCCTGGTTTGGTGGAGGTGATCACAAACTGGCCAGAAGGCACAAGCTGTGCAAAACCTCCAGAGGAGAGAGTAACTCGTGTTGAGGAAGCTCCTCCTTACAGTGATCTGTCTGATGATGAAAAGAGATATGCTTTGTTCACAGACGGTTCCTGTCGTCTTGTTGGGAACAAGCGGAGATGGAAATCTGCAGTGTGGAGTCCAATGCGCAGAGTTGCAGAAGCGAGAGATGGAGAAGGAGAATCCAGTCAATGTGCAGAGGTAAAAGCTGTCCAGCTAGCTCTTAACGTAGCTGAACGTGAGAGATGGCCAAAGGTTTACCTCTACACTGACTCGTGGATGGTAGCCAATGCCGTGTGGGGTTGGCTGAAAGACTGGAAGAAGAATGGCTGGCAGAGGAAAGGAAAGCCAATCTGGGCTGCAGATCTGTGGCAAGACATTGCTGCTCGCATTGAGAGAATCCCAGTGAAAGTGAGACACATCGATGCTCACATTCCTAAGAGCAAAGCTACTGAGGAACAACAACACAACCATCAGGCAGATCTAGCTGCAAGAGTTTCCCAGGTGGACACAAACTCTGATCCTGATCCTGATCTTGACTGGAAACACCGAGGTGAGCTGTTCTTAGCTCGGTGGGCCCATGACTCGTCAGGACATCAAGGCAGAGATGCAACCTACCGATGGGCTCGTGACAGATCCATTGACATTTCCATGGATGCTATCACACAAGTCATCCATGACTGTGACATTTGTGCTGCTATTAAGCAGGCAAAGCGGATCAAGCCCTTGTGGTACGGTGACCGATGGTCCAAGTACAAGTATGGTGAAGCCTGGCAGATTGACTACATCACTCTACCTCGTTCTCCATCTGGTAAGCAGTATGTGCTGACTATGGTAGAGGCGAGCACTGGATGGCTGGAAACTTATCCAGTTCCTCATGCAACTGCACGTAACACCATTCTTGGTCTGGAAAGACAAATCCTGTGGAGACACGGAACTCCAGAGAGGATTGAGTCGGACAACGGAACTCATTTCAAGAACAATCTTGTAAAAAACTGGGCCAAAGAGCATGGCATCGAGTGGATATTCCACATTCCCTACTATGCACCAGCTGCAGGGAAGATCGAACGCTACAACGGTTTGCTGAAAACCACTCTCAAAGCCATGGGGGGTGGATCTTTGAAAAACTGGGAGAAACATTTAGCACAAGCAACCTGGTTGGTGAATAGTAGAGGTTCAGTGAATTGAGCTGGACCTGCCCAATCAGATTTGTTACGAAAGGAGGAAGGTGATAGAGTTCCTGTTATCAGAGAAAAGAATTTGTTAGGCAAAACTGTTCAGACTTCCAGACTGGGCTAGCCTGGTTATTGTCGGTGGGGGGGGAATTTCAGCTCACACCGACACACAGCTGCACCACTCAGCTTGGTCTCACCACCAGGCACTGGGTAAATGGGACTGTAGGAGGGGCAGATTTGGCTTTGTGTTTTCTCTTCCTTTGTCTCAAAAGAAGGAGCCTGTCCTGATGGAGCTGCCCCTCCCTCAGCACCTTCGCTAGGGCAGTGGGAGGCAGAAAGGAACATCTGCTTCCCTGTCTGTCCTGGTTGAGCCAGGTGTGGAGCTGTGCAGAGTTGTGTCTGCTGCAGAGCTCTCCACTGCACAGGTTTCTGAGCAGAATCCACCAAAGATGCCTGCTAGCTGTGCTCCCCTGGAAGGCAGCTGCCTGAGCTGTGCCCTCTGCCAGCCTGCACTGCTGTGTCACAGCTCTCCAAAGGGAGTTAGTCATCAGCTCATGCCAGGAGTCTCCCTCCATGCACAGGACCTGCTGTGCTCCCACACTGTGCTGCTTTAATGTCTCCTGTGCTGCTGTGCCCAAGACATTTGTTGCACTTGGTGACTTCTGTCTGACAGCTTCCCTCTCATTTGCCCTCCTCAGACACCCTATATTTATGTTTTCTCTTTCATTTGGAATTCTTCTACCATGACATATTCACTCCTAAAACGTAGGAGTTGCTCCTACTGCAGGCTGCAGGCACCCAGCTCAGCACTCCCATGCTGCTTCCACTCACCTCTCTGACCCCCAAACTGGCCTCACTTTTCACAGATCCATAGAATCAGCGATTCATGCAAAAGGTTGGGTTGGAAGGGACCTTTGAGATCATCCAGTTCCAGCCCCCTGCCATGGGCAGGGACACCTCCCACCAGCCCAGCTTGCTCAAGGCCTCATCCAGCCTGGCCTTGAACACCTCCAGGGAGGAGGCAGCCACAGCCTCCCTGGGCAGCCTGTGCCAGTGTCTCCCCACCCTCACTGGAAAGAGTTTCTTCCTAATCTCCAGTCCAAATCTGCCCTTCCCAAGCTTCAGTCCATTCCCCCTCATCCTTTCACTAGAAGCCCTGTCAGAAGTCCCTCCCCAGCTCTCCTGCAGGCTCCAGTGGCTCTGCAGGGGTTATCCACCCCTCGGTTCTCCTGTTCCACTTGCACTTGATTTCTATTCTGGAAGTAAACAGCACTGGCTTCCAGTAATGCTTCAGTTGATGCACCTTTGTGTCTTCATCCATGTCCTGCCTGAACTGTAGCCTGTGTCATTCTGTTGAAAAATCAGGACCCTCCTGGTTTTTCAAGGCAGCTAGAAACTCCCCAAAATCACAGAATCCCAGAATATCTTTGGTTGGAAGAGGTCCCCAAGCTCATCCAGGCCAACCCTCCACCCAGCACTGCAGGCTCAGCACCAAACCATGGCCCTCAGCACCAGCTCCCCAGGCTGCTGGAACACCCCCAGGGATGGGGACTGCAGCACTGCCCTGGGCAGCTTCTGCCAATGTCTGAGAACCCTTCCAGTGCAGAAAGATTTCCTGAGATCCAGCCTGAGCCTCCCCTGCTGCAGCTTGGAACCATCTCCTCTGCTCCTGTCCCTTGCCACCAAGGAGCAGAGGCTGTCCCCTCCTCACTCCAACCTCCCTTCAGGGAGCTGCAGAGAGCAATGAGGTCTCCCTCAGCCTCTTCTTCTCCAGCCTCAACACCCCCAGCTCCCTCAGCCCCTCCTTGGAGGACAATATTCCTGCTCAATCCCTGGCACTGGAGCCTGGCACAGTGTTTGTCAGGCAGTTATTATTGCAGCACCCATGAATTGGAAGCAGGAGGATGGATGAATTGATATGGAATTATGGCAGGAAGAGAAGGAAAACAATCCAGACAGCTGAAGCTGGCTCCAAGAAATAAGTGCTTCTAGGCATCAGGAGAGCTTTAGGGAATTGCTCAGTGGTTTTGGTGTTAGGGGACATTTTGGGGTCATTGGATAAATCCCCCATGGAGAGGAAGAAGAGCAATTGTGATTTCAAAGCTTCCAACTCCAAACTCCAAACTGCAGTGTTTGTCTCCTTCCCAAGTGCTGACCCATTCCAGCCCCTCTTGGTGATGAGGATGCAAATGTACTGGCTGGAGCAGCTCTCCTACCAGACAGGCTGAGATTCAAACCATTGCCCCTGGTCCTGTCCCCACAGCCCCTTCTGAACAGTCCCTCCCCAGCCTGCCTGCAGCTCCCCTGCAGATATTGAAATGCAGCTCTAAGGTCTGCCTGGAGCCTTCTCTTCTCCAGGCTGAACAGCCCCAACTCTCTCAGCCTGTCCCCACAGCAGAGGTTCTTCAGCCTCTGATCATCTTTGTGGCCTCCTCTGGACCCTCTCCAGCAGGTCCATGTCCTCTTGTGTTTGGGGTCCCATATCTGGACACAGCCCTGCAGGTGAGGTCTCCCCAAGCAGAGCAGAGGGGCAGGATCCTCTCTCTCCATCTCTGGCCACACTGCTTTGGATGCAGCCCAGGCTGCCCTTCGCCTTCTGTGCTGCCAGTGCCCATTGCTGGCTCCTGTCCAGCTTCTCTCCCACCAGCACCCCCAAGCCCTTCTCTGCAGGGCTGCTCTCAGTCTCATTATCCTCCAGCCTGGATTGGTACTGAGGACTGCCCCAACCCAGGTGCAGGACCTTGCAGTTTGCCTTATTGAACCTCATGAGGTTCTCCTCAGCCACCTCTCCAGCCTGCCCAGGTCCCTCTGGATGGCTCCTACCCTTCACTCTTATCAACCACAACCACTCAGGTTGGTCTCATCTGCAAACTTGCTGAGGATTGAACCATGTCTGATGGGAGGGAAGGGGAAGAATATAAACAGAGTCAGAAGTCACACTGAGCAGACATCAGAGCTCTGCTGCAGAGAGCACTAAGGGCAGCTGCCAAGGCTTTCACTGACCTTGGATGTGTGCACAGGGATACACAAACTGTGATCTCAGAGGGAGCAGAGCACTGCAGGCACACCCAGGACAAGAAGATAGCACAGCCCAAAGGGTCAGGATGAGGATGCAGCATACCCCACCTGGAGCTCTGTGTCCAGTTCTAGAGCCTCTGTTCCAGGAAGGATCTGGAGGTGCTGGAAGGTGTCCAGAGAAGGGCCACGAGGATGAGCAGAGGGCTGGAGCTGCTCTGCTCTGGAGACAGACTGAGAGAGTTGGGGTTGTGCAGTCTGGAGAGGAGAAGGCTCCCAGGAGACCTTCTTGTGGCCTTCCAGGATCTGCAGGAGGTCCAAGAAAGCTGGGGAGGGATTTTTGAGGGTGTCAGGGAGTGATAGGACTGGGGGGAATGGAACAAAACTAGAAATGGGAAGATTCAGATTGGATGTTAGGAAGAAGTTGTTCCCCATGAGGGTGGTGAGACACTGGCACAGGTTGCCCAGGGAGGTGGTGGAAGCCTCCTCCTTGGAGGTTTTTGCAGCCAGGCTGGATGTGGCTGTGAGCAACCTGCTGTAGTGTGAGGTGTCCCTGACCATGGCAGGGGGTTGGGACTGGATGATCCTTGTGGTTCCTTCCAACCCTGACAGTTCTGTGATGCTGTGATCTCCATGAACAGCTGCCATGGATTTGCATTCTCCCAGCACTCCTCTCTCCTGCCTCTTTTGGGTCTTTCTACCCTAAAACTGTTTTATAACCTGGGGGAGAAAAAAAAATCCACCTAAGAAAGCCATCAGTGAAACCACTCCTCAGGCTATTAAGAAGTTGCCAAAGAAGATTTTCTTTTTCCCTTTTTATTCTTCTCCTGACAAGCTGGACAGGAGCTGTTTGCTCTTATGCTGCACAATCTAATTGCATCCTTAGATAACAGCCAGGCAGCACTCCCCATGTGTCCTGCCTGAGTCATTGCTGCCTCTCCAAATGTCATAAATGCTGGCAGGCAAACCACAGCCACCCAGCAGATGAGTGCCTCACAAGGCTGCTTGGCTCCCTTACAGCCTGCCAGGGATGGGGCTGAGCAGTTGGGAAGAAGTGAGCAGAACATTTCACTGGGCACTGGGATTGCTGTGAGCCACAAACACTGCAGAAGGAAACCACCAAAAGAGCCTCCCCTGCCTTCAGTGGCAGCCCCCAGCACAGGGCAGGATGGTTTGTACAGCCCTGGGGCTGTTTAGTCTGGAGAGGAGAAGGCTGAGAGGGATCTGATCAATGTCTATCAATAACTGAGGGCTGGGGGTCAGGAGGGAGGGGACAGGGACAGGCTCTGCTCAGTTGCACCCTGGGATAGGACAAGGGGCAATGGATGGAAACTGCAGCACAGGAGGTTCCACCTCAACATGAGGAGGAACTTCAGCACTGTTAGGCTCACAGAGCCCTGGAACAGTCTGCCCAGAGAGGTTGTGGAGTCTCCTTCTCTGGAGCCTTTCCTACCCCACCTGGATGTGTTCCTGTGTGCCCTGCCCTGGGTGGACCTGCTCTGGCAGGGGGTTGGACTGGAAGATCTCCAGAGGTCCCTCCCAACCCCTAACCTCCTGTGAGCTGTGACTTGAAGAAACAGAGCATGGTCCAAGTGGAAGAGGAATCACCCAGATTGGGCAGCACCAGAGAACAACAGGATGCTGAACACAGACCTTCCCTGGGAATGGCTTCTCATGCACCCTGCTGCTGCAGCAGCCACAGAAGCCAAAGCCCAGACCTGCTGCTGCTGAATCTCTGTGATCTTAACTTGAACTGTTGCCCCTTGATAGCCTTTGGAAGCTGCTGAGTAGGAACACAACATTCACAGATTCACAGAATTGTTGGGATTGGAAGGGACCTCAAAGCTCATCCAGTTCCCACCCCCTGCCATGGGCACGGACACCTCCCACCAGCCCAGCCTGCTCAAGGCCTCATCCAGCCTGGCCTTGAACACCTCCAGGGAGGGGACAGCCACAGCCTCCCTGGGCAACCTGTGCCAGTGTCTCACCACCCTCACTGTCAAGAATTTCTTCCTCATCTCCAGTCTCTATCTGCCCTCTCCCAGCTCAAAGCCATTGTCCCTCATCCTGGCACCCCCAGCCCTTGTCCAAAATCCCTCCCCAGCTCTCAAGATACTGGAAGCTACTCTAAGGTCTCCCTGCAGCCTTCTCTTCTCCAGACTGAACAGCCCCAACTCTCCCAGCGTGTCCCCACAAGGGAGGGTCTCCATCTCTGATCATCTCCATGGCCTCCTCTGGAGCCCCTCCAACAGTTTCATGTTCTTCTTGTGCTGGGGACACCATAACTGGAGGCAGTGCTGTAGTTGTATTGCACACACAAGCTGAGTGCTCCTCTGGGATTTTCCTGCTTTCATCAGGCTGTCCATTTTCAGCCCAAGGAATCAAACTTAGTCTTGCATCTAAAACAAAGGTCATGGCTTTGTCACTATAACAGGGACCTCCAAAGCTCATCCAGTCCAAGCCCTCTGCAGTCAGCAGGGACATCCTCCACTAGATCAGGTTGCCCACAGCCCTGTCCAGCCTCACCTTGAATAGCTCAACCACCTCCATGGGCGACCTGTTCCAGTGTTCCACCACCCTCCTGGTGCAGAACTTGTTCCTCACATCCAATCTCAATCTGCTCTGCTCTACTTTGAAGCCATTGCCCCTGGTCCTGTCCCTGTAGCCCTTTGCAAACAGTCTCTCTGCAACCTTCAGGTTCTGGCAGGTTGCTATTAGGTCTCCCTGGAGCCTTCTCTTCTCCAGGCTGCACACCCCCAACTCTCTCAGCCTGTCCCCATAGCAGAGGTTCTCCAGCCCTCTGATCATCTCGGTGGCCTCCTCTGGACCCTCTCCAGCAGCTCCTTCTTGTGTTGAGGGCTCCATATCTGGACACAGCCCTGCAGGTGAGGTCTCCCCAGAGCAGAGCAAAGCAGAGCAGAGGGTCAGGATCCCCTCTCTCCATCTCTGGCCATGCTGCTTTGGATGCAGCCCAGGATGCAAAAGCTTCTTGTTCAGTCTGTTCTTCCACGCTGGGAAATACAAAAGGCAAAATGAAAGGCAGAAAAGACTGCTGGGAAAATCCTGGTGATGCTGGGGGTGGAGGCAGAGCATCCATCTCCCTGAGCAGACATCTCCATTCCACAGCCCAAGGAGGACATTCCTTTAGGCACTGAGCAGGAGGAGGCTGTGTGGGTGCTGATGTCACACTCACACATGCAGCAGAGCAGAGCAGAGGCCAGGATCTCCTCTCTCCTGCCAGGCCACCCTCTGCTGCACAGTGCTGCTGTGCTGTGCTCTGCACATAGCTGCTGCTGTCTCTGGGCACTGAGAGCTTTGGTTTATTTTTAGCTTTAATTGAATATTTCCTTTCAAATCTTGTCACCACCTGCCCAGATCAAAGGGAAGGGACAGAAATACAAACATGATGCTGACTGCTTTATGCTGAAGAGTACAGCAACAGCAAATCCATCAGCTCTGGGTGGGGTTTTTATCTTGTTGTTGTTGTGGTTTTTGTTTTTCAGAGGCATTTCCTCTCCAATCCAGGAGAGAGTTGTTTACTGGTATGATTCATAGCTGAAGGGTAAAATGTTGGCTGCCAAGGCTGCTGTTTCACATTTTCATGTGGATTTTTCATCTGAGGAGCTCAAAATATTTACAAACCATTTTTTATCTGCAGCAAATACCCTTTTTTTGTTTGTCCATTGTGCTCCTGAGCTTCCCCCCTCCCATGGTGCTGCTCAATAGAATCACAACTAGCACCAAATTCATTAAGGTTGTGTAATTGACTTCCCTTGCCAATATAAATAAATCCTTTTTCTATCTTCAGGAACTTGGTGGCTAGCTCCAAGGGCTCGTAGCACCAGGCCAAGGGGCAATGGTTTCAAACTAGAGCAGGGGAGATTTAGGTTGGACATCAGGAAGGGATTCTGTACTGAGAGTGCTGCAGCAGCACTGGAACAGGCTGCCCAGGGAGGTGGTGGAGGTCTCATCCCTGGAGATAACCAAGGTCAGGCTTGGTGTGGCTCTGGGCAGCCTGATTTGGTTGAGGATGTCCCTGCTGACTGCAGAGGGTTTGGACTGGATTCATAGTTTCATAGATCCACAGAATGGGTTGGGTTGGAAGGGACTTTTGAGATCATCCAGTTCCAGCCCCCTGCCATGGGCAGGGACACCTCCCACCAGGTCAGGTTGCTCAGGTCCTCATCCAGCCTGGCTCAGGTCCTCATCCAGCCTGGCCTTGAACAATTCCAGGGAGGAGGCCTCCACAGCCCCCCTGGGCAACCTGTGCCAGTGTGTCCCCACCCTCACTCTAAAGAACTTCTTCCTTCATCTCCAGTCTCAGTCTCCCCTCTCCAGGCTCAAAGCCATTGTCCCTCATCCTGTCACTCCCAACCCTTGTCACAAGTCCCTCCCCAGCACTCCTGGAGCCCCTTCAGGAACTGGAAAGCTCCTCTAAGATCTCCCTGGAGTCTTCTCATCTCCAGACTGAACATCCCCAACTCTCCCAGCCTGTCTCCATCAGGGAGGCTCTCCAAGCTCTCTCATCAGCTTGGTTGCCCTCATCCCTTCCAACCCAAGCCCTTCTCTGTCCCTCCATAACCCCCACACCACCACTTGTCTTTGTCAGCTTCACTGCTCTGCCTTGCAGCTCTGTGCAGGGAGCTTGACCGGAGCAGTCAAAGCCTGCTGTGGGCTCCATGCCCAGGGCTGTGCTGAGGTCACTCCTGGTCTGAGCAGCCATGGAAGCCTGTGTGGAGCTGAGGCTGTGTCCAGGCTGGCAGGGTGAGCTTCGTTTCCCTCTGAGGCTGAAATCAAAGTCTGGCATTGGTATTTTGCTCCAAAGCTCAGTAAGCCCTGGGGACATGTGCTGGAAATTAGATGTTGCACTCCAAGGATTTATTATTTTGTGTTCAATGCCTGAACTGGTCATGAAACCCAGATGGAAAGAGAAGGGCCAGAATATAAATGCAGAGTCACTGAAGGAAGGTAAGAAATGGAACTGTTTGCAGGGCAGCAGAATCACTGCACATAGGATCCTGGAACTGCTTAGGGTGGAGAAGACGTTTAGGACTGTGTCATGTCCAACTGTTAGCCCAACACCAAGCCATGGCCCTCAGCACCACAGCCACATGGCCTTAAACCCCTCCAGGGATGGGGACTCCACCACTGCCCTGGGCAGCCTTTTCCAGGCCTTGACAACACTTCTGGGGAAGAAGTTGTTCCTCAGGTCCAACCTATGACTCCCTGTGTCGGTGTGAGCTGAAATTCCCCCCCCACCAACAATAACCAGGCTAGCCCAGTCTGGAAGCAAATGAAGGCTGTATTTACAAGCAGAGTCTAAAATCTACAATGAAATGCAATGAATATGTACAAATATACAAAATTCATAACATTCACAAATATATACAATCAACAGAAAAAGCACAACCGATCTCCCTTTGCTTCCCCCCAAGGGGACCCTCCCAAAGGGGCCTCTCTCTCTCCCAGGAGCTTCCCCCCAGACCCCCCTGGACAGAGAAGCAGAGTTTATTTAGAGCAGAAAGTTGTTAACTTAGCTGCCAAGGTCAGTGTGTTATCTTCAGCCAGAAGAGAAGAAGAAACAGCAGCCAGACAGCCCAGCAACTGCCCCCACTGCCGAACGCAGAATGTGCAGAGTGCCTACTTTGTTTTGGGTAATAGTTCTTAAACATTTCTATCTATCCAATGGAAGTGTTTAGAACAATCGTTATTTTGCTTTCTTACACCCAACAGTGACTTATTTACATTCTTTCACTTTCTCTGTTCTGAACTTTGCAAGGAAAAATTAAAAAGACAGTTTCAAACCATCACACTCCCCTAGGCTACTTGAGGCCATTTCCTCTTGTCCTATCACTTAGAATCCTAGAATCAGTCAGGGTTGGAAGGGACCACAAGGATCATCCAGTTCCAACCCCCCTGCCATGGGCAGGGACACCTCACACTAGAGCAGGCTGGCCAGAGCCTCATCCAGCCTGGCCTTAAACACCTCCAGGGATGGGACCTCAACCACCTCCCTGGACAACCCATTCCAGGCTCTCACCACTCTCATGGTGAGAGTCCAGTCTGAATCTCCTCACTTCCAGCTTTGCTCCTAAGGAGAAGATCCCAACCCCCACCTGGCTCCAACCTCCCTTCAGGGATTGCCATTGCCCAGCCCCCCCACCAAGGACCTCTCTAAGCTCTGGACAGCTCCAGGTTTCCTGCTGGGGAATATCTGGTAGGACAGAGACCTGGATTCCAGTCAGAGGGGAGCTGTGGTAGCTCTGTCCCTGGTGGGATGTGAGTTCATCCTGAGTGGGAGTTGTTATTTTGCCAGGAGGGTGAGCTGGCTGGGCAGGGGAGAGGACAATCCTGAGGAGACCTTCTCCTGACGGCAGCCAGCAGGAGGGCAGGGCACCAGCACTGCTGGCAGGGTATCTTCCAAGGAGCCTTTGGGCAGTCTGACGTAAGTAAGATGAAATCAGCTAAGCCTGCAGGGCCTCCTGGTCACTAATTAGTGCTCATCCATTCACAACACAGCTGAAGCAGAGCCCTTTGCCTCTCAAGCCTGAATCCCACCTTACACCAGAGATCAAATGAGGAAGATGACTGAGCTGAAGCACTCACCACAGCTAGTGAAGGCTTCCCAGAGAGGATAACCAGAGGTAGGATGCTGCCAGCTCCAGCTCTGGTGCTTTAAGTGAGCAACAGGTCCCCAGAGCACCAGAGAGGAGCTGAACACTTCTCAGGAAGCAAACTCAATGCAAAGCCTTTTAGATTTTCTGCCACATTGATGGTGAGTGACAAGTGTCCCCCTGGGGTTGGGAAGGAGTCTGAGTGGAAGATGAGGCAACAGCTGCCTGGTGTTTCTGCTGTGCTAAATTCAGACCCTGCACAAGGCAGGGCTGCAGGTTTTGGGCTCTGTGTCTGCCTGGCAGGGGCTTTGCCCCTCCTCTCTGGGGCACCTTCCCAAGGGTGCCTACTTCTGTGGTTTGGCCCTCTGCTGGGTGGCCTCCAAATGTCTGGGGTTTGTGCAGAGAACCCAGCAGAGATTTAGCTGCAAGCCAAGCCCCCAAATACAGAATCCTACACTTCACAGAATCACAGAGTCACAGAGAGGCTCAGGTGGGAAGGGACCTCAGAGATCATCTACTGCAACCCCCTGCCATGCCCAGGGACACCTCTCAGCCAGACTCAGCTGCTCAAGGTCTCATCCAACCTGGCCTTAAACAGCCCCAGGCAGGAGGCATCCACAACCTCCCTGGGCAGCCTGAGCCAGAGTCTCACCACCCTCACACTGAAGAACTTCTTCCTCAGCTCCAGTCTCACCCTGCTCTCCCTCAGCTCCAAACCATTCCCCCTTGGCCTGTCTCCAGACACCCTCAAGGAAAAGTCTCTCTGCAGCCTTCCTGCAAGATCCCTTCAGCTATTGGAAAGCAGCTCTGAGGTCCCAAAGCTTCAATCCTGGGAACAAGTCCTTCTGATATATCATCAGACCTTAGGTGGTCAGAGGTTTTTTTTCCTGGGTTATTGCAGAACATGAAGAGGGATTTTAAGATGCCTTTATTTTCTCATTATTAGGGTTTTTTTTGGCTTTCTTTTTCTAGTTCAGCTTGCACAGGGCACTAACAGAGAGTATCATGTGCTGTTCCTTTTTTTTGTAGTGAAAGCACAAGATGTCCTCAAGGGCTACAATAATTAGAGCATTTCAAGCACTTCCCAGTGAGGTGAACACTTGGGAAATGCTGCTCCATTAGAAGGAGGAGAAGGCATGACAGAAATAGAGACAAACCCAAAAACAAAGAGCAAAAAAGATATATAGAAAAACTTGTTGGGGGACAAAAAACAAGAGAATTTCTGGAAAAAGAAAAAAAAAACTCTGCAGTGGTCCAGGTCTTAGAAATGATTGGGTTGTAAAAGCCCTCTGAGCTCATCCAGTCCAACCAGCAACCCAACCCCACCATGGCCACCAAACCATGGCCCCAAGTGCCATGGCCACAGGTTTCTGGAACACCTCCAGGCATGGGGACTCCACTACCTCCCTGGGCAGCCTGTGCCAATCCCTGACCACTCCTGCAGCAAAGAAATTTTTCCTCCTCTCCAATCTAACTTTCCCCTGGCACAATTTCAGGCCATTCCCTCTCCTTCTGTTACCTGATCCTAGGGGAGCAGAGCCCAGCCCCCACCCCAACCTCCTCTCAGGGAGCTGTAGAGAGCAATGAGGTCTCCCTCAGCACATTTGGAAATTGTGGAGTCTCCTTCTCTGGAGCCTTTCCAGCCCTGTCTGGATGTGTTCCTGTGTGACCTGTGCTGGATTCTCTGGTCCTGCTCTGGCAGGGGGTTGGACTGGAAGATCTCCAGAGGTCCCTTCCAACCCCTAACATCCTGTGAGCTGTGATCAGCCTGGCTGAGGACACAGAGGGGACCCTCAGCCAGTTTGCTGCTGACACCAAACTGGAGGGGTGGCTGAGACCCCCTCAGGCTGTGCTGCCATCCAGTGAGACCTGGGCAGGCGGAGAGCTGGGCAGAGAGGAACCTCCTGAGGTTCAGTAAGGACAAGGGCAGAGTCCTGCAGCTGGGGAGGGACAACAGCAGACACCAGTGCAGACTAGAGGTGACCTGCTGGGAAGCAGCTCCATGGAGAAAGAGCTTGGGGTGCTGGTGGGCAGCAAGTTCTGCATGGGACAGCAATGAGCCCTTGGGGCACAGAGGGCCAATGGTGTCCTGGGGTGCTGTGCTGGTTTACCACAGGCTTTTCCCTGCAAGACAGAAGTGAGGGACAGTAACACACACACAATCCCCCCAGGTTGAGATAAATACTTGAGATAAGAGTTTAATATAACTGAGATAACAGAATTCCCTTAGCCTATGTTCAGGAACAGCAGCAAGCAGCAGCAAGCAGAAGCCAAGGAGCTAAAAACCCAAGCCAGGAGCTACTCCCCCATCCCTCCCACTCCTGCTGCCACCCCAGTGGGAAAGAGCCAACACCCAAACCCAGAATCTAAAAGCAGCATCCAGAGCAGGGAGCCTCTCAGGTTCCAACCTGAACTCCAAGCCCCACAACACCTGGCTGCAGGCAGCACCTTCACTGTGATGCTGGCATGGGGCAGGATGGTTTTGAATGACAGCAGCAAATATTCTTGCTGACAGGTGCAACAAGAAGAGTGTGGTCAGGGAGGTTCTGCTGCCCCTCTGCTCTGCCCTGCTGAGACCACCCCTGCAATGCTGTGTCCAGTTTGGGGCTCCCCAGGTCAAGAGAGACAGAGACCTGCTGGAGAGAGTCCAGTGGAGGCTGTGAGGATGCTGAAGGGACTGGAACAGCTCTGCTGTGGAGAGAGACTGAGAGCCCTGGGGCTGCTTAGTGTGGGGAGGAGAAGGCTGAGAGGGATCTGATCAATGTCTGTCAACAGCTGAGGGGTGGGGGTCAGGAGGAAGGGGCCAGGCTCTGTGTGGTGGTGCCTAGGGATAGGACAAAGAGCAACAGGGACAAGCTGGAACCCAGGAGGTTCCACCTCAACATGAGGAGAAACTTCTTTGGTGTGAGGGTGCTGGAGGCCTGGAGCAGGCTGCCCAGAGAGGTTGTGGAGTCTCCTTCTCTGGAGCCTTTCCAGCCCTGTCTGGATGTGTTCTGTGTGCCCTGCCCTGGGTGCCCTGCTCTGGCAGGGGGTTGGACTGGGTGAGCTCTGGTGCTCCCTTCCAACCTCTATCATTCTGTGACTTTTGGTGTCCATGAGAGGTGGCTGCTGAGGTTGATTTAAAAGAAGCCTTCAGAGTGCTTCTTGCTTTGTGCCTACCCAAACCACCCAGAGCCCCTCCCCAAGGGGACAGCAGATTCCAGCAAACACTTCTGCTAGAGGGAGGAGCCTGAACCTGCATCTTCCCTGTCTGGTAGAGTGGAAAGGGAAACCTTCTTGTGAACCTTCACCATGCTGCTGATACTTTTACCTAGAAAAGGAACAATCCCACCCAAATGCAAAATCTGATGACTTTGGTTGGAGAACAAATCGTGCACAGTGAGACCCAACCAGCTCTCCAGTGAGGACAGCAATATCCCACCAGTTAAAATTGCTCTTCTGTAAATACAAATCCATCTGAAAGCAATAAAAGGCAAATCAGGGTTCATAGCTTTGCAAACAGGAAAAAATTCCATCTCTGAGGGGTTGCTAAAGTCCTGAGGTGGAGGTTCCTAGCAATGCCTCTGCACTGCCTGGTGGAGCCAGGCTCTGCTGGCCCCAATGCCAGCGCAAGGGGCAGTGGTGGAACCTGAGGCAGAGGAAGTTCCATGGAGACAGGAGGAAGAATTTTTTCCCTGTGAGGGTGACAGAAGACTTGAACAGGCTGTCCAGGGGGCTTGTGGAGTCTCCCTCCCTGGAGATATTCAAGACCTGCCTGGATGTGTTCCTGTGTTACCTGCTGTAGGTGACCCTGCTCTGGCAGAGGGGTTGGACTTTTAAGGTCCCTTCCAGCCCCTACCATTCTGTGATTCTGTGAAAATCTGCTCCTGCAGTGATGTGAAAATCCACTGCAGAGGCAAAGTGGCTCATCAGAAGCAGAGAATAAGCAGCAGAGACAGTACTGCCCCAAGACATGCTGCCCAGCAGCTGTGACCTCCCAGCAGTGCAAAGCAGATGCCATGACTGACCTTGGATGGCAGCTTGACCAAGCATCACTTCTCCAGGCATCATCTACAGGCAACTGGTGAGAGTGTCCCACCTGGCTGCTCCGTCTGTGATTCATCCTCATCCCAGGCAAGGGGCAATGACAAAGCAGCAGCTGGAGCCATCCTGCATTTGGCATTTCAGCCTTGGACACCTGGAAAATAGCCTGGCTTGACTTGGTGCTGGGACTGAACAGCTGCTCTTCCAGTTGTGTGGCCAGGGGAAAGAAGCTTCTTAAAGGTTTTGTTTCCTGCTATGTGTCAAGACAGCCAGCAGGGCTCTGCTAGGGGCAGGTCCTGCCCAACCAGCCTGTTGGCTTTCTGTGACAAAGTGACTGTCAGTGGATAAGGAACAACCTCTGGCTGTGATCTGCCTGCACTGCTGCAAGGCCTTTGACACAGTGCCCACAGCATCCTGCTGGCCAAGGTGGAGAGATGGATTTGCTGGGTGGACTGTTGCTGGGTAAGGAATTGGCTGGATGGTCACATCCAGAGGGTGCTGCTCAATGGCTTGAAGTGCAGATGGAGAACAGTGACCCTCAGGGGTCCCTACTGGGCCCTGTGCTGTTTAATGTTTGTATCAGTGCTATAGGCAGTGTGGTCCAGGCACCACCAGCAGTGTGCAGAGGACACCAAGCTGAGTGGTGCTGTCGATACCCCAGAGGCACAGGAGGGCATCCAGAGGGACCTGGACAGGCTGCAGAGGTGGTGCCCAGGTGAACCTCCTGAGGTTCAACAAGAGCAAGTGCAGGTCCTGCACCTGGGCTGGAACAATCCTCACTGTCAGTGCAGGCTGGGGGAGGAGGGGAGAGAAAGCAGCCCTGAGGAAAAGGACTTGGGGGTGTTGGTGAGAGAGAAGCTGGACAGGAGCAGTGAGAGCTTGCAGCACAGAAGGCCAAGGGCAGCCTGGGCTGCATCCAAAGTAGTGTGGCCAGAGCTGGAGAGAGAGGATCCTGCCCCTCTGCTCTGCTCTGGAGAGACCTCACCTGCAGGGCTGTGTGCAGATCTGGAGCCCTCAGCACAGGAAGGACATGGACCTGATGGAGAGGGTCCAGAGGAGGCCATGAAAATGCTCAGGGGGTTGGAGCAGCTCTGCTATGGGACAGGCTGAGGAAGCTGGGGGTGTTCAGCCTGGAGAAGAGGAGGCTCCAGGGAGACCTTAGAGCAACCTGCCAGGACCTGAAGGGGCTACAGGAAGGCTGCAGAGAGACTGTTTGCAAAGGGCTGCAGGGACAGGACCAGGGGCAATGGCTTCAAAGTAGAGCAGAGCAGATTGAGATTGGATGTGAGGAACAAGTTCTGCACCAGGGGGGTGGTGGAACACTGCAACAGGTTGCCCAGGGAGGTGGTTGAGGCTCCACCCCTGGAGCTATTCAAGGTGAGGCTGGACAGGGCTGTGGGCAACCTGATCCAGTGGAGGATGTCCCTGCTCAGTGCAGAGGGCTTGGACTGGATGAGCTCTGGAGCTCCCTTCCATCCCAGACCATTCTGTGACTCTATGGCTCTTTGTCCCTTTCCTTGGGAACCTTCAGCACCTTTCTCAACCTGGAAAAAATACTGGGGAAATGGAAACCCAAAGAGGTTTTTGTTTCTAAACTGAGAAATGCATGTTATTATTTTTGTATCTGATAGATGATTGGAACTGGGTTTGGAGAACAAAGGAGCAGAACAGGCTGCCCAGGGGGGCTGTGGAGTCTCCTTCTATGGAGATATTCAAACCCCACCTGGATGTGTTCTGTGTGCCCTGCCCTGGGTGCCCTGCTCTGGCAGGGGGTTGGACTGGGTGAGCTCTGGAGGTCCCTTCCAGCCCCTACCATTCTGTGATTCTGTGATAAACTTTTCAGACGCTGTCCTCCTGCCCACAGTCCCTAGCTCCAGGTCCCCCAGCAGGAAGCCCCTGCTGAGCTGCCTGGAGAAGGCCAGGAACTGGAGGATAAATTCCTTCTTGCCTACACAGCGCGGGGGATGTTGCCTGACTGCCCATAGAAGGGCTGCACCCAGCAGCTCCCTCTGAGCACATTCAGCAGCTTCCCCTCTCCCAGTGCCTCTGGGTCTCTCTTTACCACATGCCCAGTGCTGCCCTTGCACTCTGCTGGGGTTAAAGGCACACAGCTCTGGCAGAAGAGTGCCTCAGAGAGGGTGAAGCACTGAGGGGAATGCTCTGAGCGTTTCTGGTCACCCTCCTGCTGCAATGCTTTGCAAATGGCAGGACCCCAGGTTCCCACCAGCCCCCAAGAGTGGTGGGGACTTGGTGTGGGGAGGAACTGCACCAGAGCAGAAGGATTTGGCCAACATCCCCAGGCCAGCCTGGCTCCCAGCCTCTGGCTCCTCAGCAGAAGCTGGAGGTGAGGTCCTGTTTGAAAGGTTTGTTCTGAACATCAGTCCCAAATGAGTAAATTGGGATGATGTCCTGAAGGTGAATCATAGAAGGGCTTAGACCATCTCAGGAGGGGATCTGGGATCCTCTGTCAGACAGACAAAGGCTCTTCCCACCAAGCCCACAGGACTCATGGCCTTCCAGCACTGCCTGGTGCAGCTTGCAGGGCTCTAGCTGGGACCTGGGAGCCTGAAGCCCTTCATGGCATAGCCACTGAGCTCCTGGAGAGTGACCCACAGTTAGCAAACTCCTTCTCAGCATTACCTGCAGGAATCCTTTAGCTAATGCATCAAACAGAGCCTGCCCACTGTGGTACAGCTGGGCTGCCAGCTGGGCAGGAACCAACAGGGGTGGGGAATCTACCAGAGTCTGCAGGGCTCCTGCAGGCACTTGGAGATCTGTTGTCAAAAGCAGAGAGCAGGACTGGCCTGCAGCTTCCTGAGCTCCCCCTGAGAGAAGCACCCACTCTTGGATGGCACCCACAGCCTGCCCAGGGCATACAGCACAGTGCACACCCAGCACATCCTGTCCTCAGCCTCACAAGCAAAGGCCAAGGTGTCCACATGGCAGCACCTGGAGGACAGTAAGCCACGGCTCTGAGCTGCTTGAAGGACTGAAATCTGCCCACAGTGCTCTTGCTGGGCCTGAAGAGGTTCTTGAGGTTCCTGCTATAAACCAAATGCTCCAAGAGGCTCCAGCTGATGACCTGCTGCTGCCTTGACAAACTGAGTCACTGCCACACTATGGGCATTTCGACTGAGGGGTCTGGAGAGCAGGGCTGGGGAAGAGCAGTTGAAGGACCTTGGGTTGTTCAATCTGGAGAAGAGGAGACCTCATTGCTCCCTACAGCTCCCTGAGAGGAAGCTGCAGTCAGGTGGGGGTTGGGCTCACTACTATCAGGTGAGAGAATGAAAGGAAATGGTCTGAAATTGTATCAGGGGAGAGTTGGGTTGGAGATTAAAAGAAACTTCTTCATTGAAAGGTTTCTCCAAAGCCTGGCACAGGCTGCCCAGGGACACATCCAGCCTGAGCCTCAATGTCTGCAGGGACAGAGCCTCAACCCCATCCCTGGGCAGCCTGTTCCAGTGTCTCCCCAGCCTCACTGTGCACAACTTCCTCCTGATGTCCAACCTAACTCTGCCCTGCTCCACTTTCAAACCATTGCCCCTGGTCCTATCCCCACAGCCCCTTCTGAACAGTCCCTCCCCAGCCTGTCTGCAGCTCCCCTGCAGAGATTGAAATGCAGCTCTAAGGTCTGCCTGGAGCCTTCTCTTCTCCAGCCTGAACAGCCCCAACTCTGCCTGACCCCATAGCAGAGGTTCTCCAGCCCTCTGATCATCTTTGTGGCCTCCTCTGGACCCTCTCCAGCAGCTCCAGGTCCCTCCTGTGTTCTAATATCTCTGAGCTTTGCTTTCAAGAATGATTTCAGTTGCCACTGTGTGGGCAAGCCTGGCAATGCAATCAGTGCTAAGCTGGAGCTGAAGGGCAGGCAGGGACCACCACAATGCCTGTGGCATTAATGGACATCAGCCCTCTGCAAGGTGGCATCAGGTGTGCTTCTGGCCCATGCCACGGCAGGTCCATAACCACCTGTTGACAGCTCTCTGCAGGCTGTGCTGCAGAAACACCGACTGCTGGCCGCACCTGAGGCAGGCCAGGAGGGATCCAGAGCTGTTCTTATTGCATGTCACAGAATCCAGAGTGCCAGGCTGGCAGGGACCCCAGGATCCTCTGCTCCAAGCTTTCCAGGTGATGGTGCAGCTGAAATGAGCTGCCCAGCACCCTGGCAAGCTGAGGCTGCAAACTGTCCCATGCAGGGGATCCACTGCTGCCCTTGGGAGCTGATCCCAGTGTCTGGCTGTGCTCAGGGGCAAACATTTTCCTCTGGAGTGCAATGGGAATGTCCCCAGCAGTCCCTTGTCCCCATCCCCCCTTGGCTTTGCCATGGCACTCCTTGTACCAAGGGAGTCTCCATCCCCCTGGTAGCCACCCTTGATGTGCTGGTCCATGGTGCTGAGGTCTGTCCTGAGCCTTCTCCTCTCCAGGCTGAACACCCTCAGCTCTCTCAGCCTCTCCTCACCTGGCAGGGCTGCCAGCCTCTGACCATTCTCTGGCCTTTCTGTGGGCCCTCTCCAGCCTGTCCACAGCTTTTTTGTACAGCAGGGACCAAACCTGCAGGCAGTGCTCCAGGTGTGGCCTGACAGGTGCTGAGCAGAGTGGGACAATCTCTGTTGGTGATGGCCTTGGTGATGCACCCCAGCATCCTGCTGGCTTGCTTTGCCCTGCAGCTCCCTGATCACTCATGCTGAGCTTGCTGTGCCCCAACAAATGTCTGTGTATGGAGCAGGAGCAGAGGCTGGCCCAGAGGCAGGGACTCTGTACAGCGGAATTTGTGCAGCCAGAGAATGCCCATTTCAGTTAGTCAGCTGAACTGAATATTCATCATTAAGTACTCACTGATTTAATTAGTGTTCAGAGGATAGAATCACAGAGCTGCTGAGGTTGGAAGAGACCTCTGAGCTCATCAAGGCCCTTCAGCACTTGCCCAGAGCTTGCAATCTCACCACAGCTGACACCAAGTCACTGCCACTAACCCATGTCCCTCAGCACCACATCCACACAGCTTCTAAACCCCTCCAGGGATGGGGACTCCACCACCTCCCTGGGCAGCCTGTGCCAATCCCTGACCACTCTTGCAGCAAAGACGTTTGTTCTAATATTCAACCTGAACCTCCCCTGGCACAACTTGAGGTCATTTCCTCTCCTTTTATCACATGATCCTAGGGAGCAGAGCCCAACCCCCACATGGCTGCAGCCTCCTCTCAGGAGCTATAGAGAGCAATGAGGTCTCCCTCAGCCTCCTCTTCTCCACACCAAACACCCCCAGCTCCCTCAGCTGCTCCTCATAAAACTTGTGCTCAAGTCCCTTCAGCAGCTGGAACATCCTTCTTGGATGTTCAAAGACTGACCCCAGGATTTGAGCTGTGGCCTCACTCAGCCTAAATCTGATACCTGCTGGAGCTGGCCTGGGTGCTCAGCAGAGGAAGCAAAGTCTCTTGTCAATGAAGGGTTGTGCCAGCTGGGTGCAAGAAGGGTGGCATGGTGCACACAGAGCTGAGTTGCACCTTGGACACTTGGGATGTCAGACACCTGGAGCAGGGGCTGCAAGTCAGTGTGCACTTGTAGCCCAGAGAGCCAAGCAGAGCCTGGGCTGCAGCAAGAGAAGTGTGGCCAGCAGGGCCAGGGAGGGGATTCTCCCCCTCTGCTCCACTCTGCTGAGACCACTCCTGGAGCTGTGTCCAGTTCTGGAGCCTCTGTTCCAGGAAGGATCTGGAGGTGCTGGAAGGTGTCCAGAGAAGAGCCATGAGGATGAGCAGAGGGCTGGAGCTGCTCTGCTCTGGAGACAGACTGAGAGTTGGGGTTGTGCAGTCTGGAGAGCAGAAGGCTCCCAGGAGACCTTCTTGTGGCCTTCCAGGATCTGCAGGGGGCTCCAAGAAAGCTGGGGAGGGACTTTTTAGGATCCAGGTAGTGACAGGACTGGGGGGAATGGAATAAAGCTGGAAGTGGGGAGATTCAGACTGGATGTGAGGAAGAAGTTCTTCCCCATGAGAGTGGTGAGAGCCTGGAATGGGTTGTCCAGGGAGGTGGTTGAGGTCCCATCCCTGGAGGTGTTTGCAGCCAGGCTGGATGAGGCTCTGGCCAGCCTGCTGTAGTGTGAGGTGTCCCTGCCCATGGCAGGGGGGTTGGAAGTGGATGATCCTTGTGGTCCCTTCCAACCCTGACTGATTCTACGATTCTGTGATTCTAAGTGCTGCTTTTCCTGCAAGCAGAGCACTGCAGCTCTAACCAGGCCAGCACACACACAGCTCCCCAGATGCATGCACACAAATGTGAGGCAGGATAAGGGAAAACAGATCAAGACCAAGCCCTGGCCACAAGTCTGAGCAGCTGGACCTGGCTTCCATCCAGACTAATTAAAGCTAATCTTCTGCAGCAGGTTTGTCTTGGAGAGTCAGGGAGTAAGCTGCCAGTTCAGTGATGTGGGACACAGTGGTCTAGAAGTCATAAAATCATAGAATCACAGAATGGTAGTGGTTGGAAGGGACCTCCAGAGCTCATCCAGTCCAACCCCCTGCCAGAGCAGGGCACCCAGGGCAGGGCACACAGAACACATCCAGGAGGGGTTGGAAAGGCTCCAGAGAAGGAGACTCCACAACCTCTCTGGGCAGCCTGCTCCAGGCCTCCAGCAGCCTCACACCAAAGAAGTTTCTCCTCATGTTGAGGTGGAACCTCCTGGGTTCCAGCTTGTCCCTGTTGCTCCTTGTCCTATCCCTAGGCACCACCACACAGAGCCTGGCCCCTTCCTCCTGACCCCCACCCCTCAGCTATTGATAGACATTGATCAGATCCCTCTCAGCCTTCTCCTCCCCACACTAAACAGCCCCAGGGCTCTCAGTCTCTCTTCACAGGGGAGATGCTCAAGTCCCCTAAGCATCCTCACAGCCTCCACTGGACTCTCTCCAGCAGGTCTCTGTCTCTTGACCTGGGGAGCCCCAAACTGGACACAGCATTGCAGGGGTGGTCTCAGCAGGGCAGAGCAGAGGGGCAGCAGAACCTCCCTGGCCCTGCTGGCCACACTTTTCTTGCTGCACCCCAGGACACCATTGGCCCTCTGTGCCCCAAGGGCTCATTGCTGTCCCATGCAGAACTTGCTGCCCACCAGCACCCCAAGCTCTTTCTCCATGGAGCTGCTTCCCAGCAGGTCACCTCTAGTCTGCACTGGTGTCTGCTGTTGTCCCTCCCCAGCTGCAGGACTCTGCCCCTGTCCTTACTGAACCTCAGGAAGTTCTCCTCAGAACTTCTGAAGGTTTCTCTGGCCATCTGGTTCAGCAGCATAGCTGTGCCCTCAGGATTCCTTTTCCCCCTTCTTCAGGGCTTGCTTCCACAATCCCCCCAGTTTTCAGGGCCATCCACCAGGGAGCACCACACAGTGTTGGTACTGATCAGGTGTTTGAGTGAACAAGGGACAGAGGAGTGAGCTCCTCCCACCTCCAAGGGAAAAAAGAAAACAGCCCTGGAATGAGAAATCCTCTGTTCCAGGATGTGCAGTAACCGTGGAAAATGTGGATCCAGGAGCAGTTTGTGAGGGAGAGGGTGACTCAGACACTGGCCATCTCCAAAGGGTGGTCAAAACAGTCAGAGCAGAGCAGCAGGACAGCAGCTGCATTGCAGAGCTGGGGTGACTCAGCCACACAGCTCCATCCCCAGCCTCCCCCAGCATCCCCTGCCCAGACAGTCCTGCTCTCACCAGCACCTGCACACCTGGGGGGCTGGGGCTCATGCTTGGACACTTTCTCTCTCCTACCCAGAGCTGACATTTAGGGGGAGGGGAAGGTCCCCTTCACTGCAGCATTCACTTAGAATGAAAAACTCCTGGGGCCACAGAGCTATTTAAAACTTCAGGCAGGCTGCAGCTGACACCAAGCTGGGTGGCTGTGTCCATCTGCTGGAGGGGAGGGAGGCTTTGCTTGGGAACCTGGACAGGTCAGAGCCATGGCCAAGGCTCACTGGATGAAGTTCAACAAGGCCAAGGGTCAGGTCCTGCATCTGGGTCACAACAACCCCATGGGGAGCTGCAGACCTGGGGATGTGTGGTTGGAAAGCTGCAGCTCGGAGAGGGACCTGGGGGTGCTGGTTGGCAGTCACTGCCCATGAGCCAGCAGTGCCCAGGGGGCCAAGAAAGCCAAAGGCCTCCTGGCTGGCATCAGCAGCAGGGTGGGCAGCAGGGACAGGAGGTGACCATCCCCCTGTGCTCAGCACTGGGGAGGCCACACCTCGAGTGCTGTGTTCAGCTCTGGGCCCTCACTGCAGGAAGGACATTGAGGGGCTGGAGCCTGTCCAGAGAAGGGCAACGAGGCTGGAGAAGGGCCTGGAGCCCCTGGGCTAGAGGAGGGGCTGAGGGAGCTGGGGGTGTGCAGGCTGGAGAAGAGGAGGCTGAGGGAGACCTCATTGCTCTCTGCAGCTCCCTGAAGGGAGGTTGGAGTGAGGAGGGGACAGCCTCTGCTCCTTGGTGGTAAGGGACAGGAGCAGAGGAGATGGTTCCAAGCTGCAGCAGGGGAGGCTCAGGCTGGCTCTCAGGAAATCTTTGTGCACTGGAAGGGTTCTCAGACATTGGCAGAGGCTGCCCAGGGCAGTGCTGCAGTCCCCATCCCTGGGGGTGTTCCAGCAGCCTGGGGAGCTGGTGCTAAAGGCCATGGTTTGGTGCTGAGCCTGCAGTGCTGGGTGGAGGGTTGGCCTGGATGAGCTTGGAGGTCTTTCCCAGCTGGATGTGTTCTGTGATTCTGTGATTTCTGTTTCAGCAAACACCACCTGCTGGCATGAGTAGGGGCATGCTGCCTGCAGAGCCAGCTGACTGCCCTGGGGAAGGAGGAGGATCAGATTAGGACAAAAAAAAAAAAAAAAGGAAAAAGACAGTTATAATTTTCTAAACCCCAGCCTTCAGCTATTGAAGTGCTCTAAATTCTCCTGGAGCCTTCTCTTCTCCAGGCTGCACACCCCCAACTCTCTCAGCCTGTCCCCATAGCAGAGGTTCTCCAGCCCTCTGATCATCTCGGTGGCCTCCTCTGGACCCTCTCCAGCAGCTCCTTCTTGTGTTGAGGGCTCCATATCTGGACACAGCCCTGCAGGTGAGGTCTCCCCAGAGCAGAGCAAAGCAGAGCAGAGCAAAGCAGAGCAGAGCAAAGCAGAGCAGAGGGTCAGGATCCCCTCTCTCCATCTCTGGCCATGCTGCTTTGGATGCAGCCCAGGATGCAAAAGCTTCTTGTTCAGTCTGTTCTTCCACGCTGGGAAATACAAAAGGCAAAATGAAAGGCAGAAAAGACTGCTGGGAAAATCCTGGTGATGCTGGGGGTGGAGGCAGAGCATCCATCTCCCTGAGCAGACATCTCCATTCCACAGCCCAAGGAGGACATTCCTTTAGGCACTGAGCAGGAGGAGGCTGTGTGGGTGCTGGTGCCACACTCACACATCCTGCTGCTAACCTGGACATGGCTTAGTGTCGACCCTTTAGTGGTGGGTCGAAGGCTGTCCTGGATGAGCTTGGAGGTCTCTCCCAGCTGGATGTGTTCTGTGACTCCCTAAGTGAGAACCTGCACAGCCGAGGCTGCCGGCAGCAGGCACTGCACTTCCATCAGGAGAACTTCCCCTTGGACCCAGGAGATGGCACTAAGGCTCCCACACAAAGAGCATCGCCTCCACCTTGCTCAAAGCCTCCTCCCCTGAAGCTGTGCTGGAGAAAAACATCCTGGGAATCTGGCAGCTACGAGGTTGTGCACCTTGGGATGGGACCAGCAGAGTGTCCTGAGGGGAAGCACGTTTCTGGCTGCTCTGTGGATGCCATCACTTGGATTTGAAGTGGATTGTCCTTCTCCTGGCTCCAGTGGGTTTCCCACCAGAGCATCAGAACAACCTCCACCCAGGCTGTGTTCCCCATTTTGGACACAGGGCAGCACTAAATGCTTTGAAGGAATAAGGCTAGGATCAACCACAGCAATCCTGAGGTCCTGGAAAGCATCTGGTCTCCAGCAGGCACAGTCTGACTCCTGTCCAGCTTTCCTCTCTGCTGCTTTTTTTCTTTGCCCTGGGCTTTGTTCCTGGTGTCACATCTGAAGATCTCCATTTGCATCCCTTTCTGAATCCTGCTGAGCTCTGGTACCATCTGGGACCCTGAGCCCAGGAGCTGAGGAATCATAGCAAACCACAGGAGAGCTCTTTCAGAGCATCCAGCCCAACCATTCTCTAACTCTGCCACACCTGGGGACAACCCATGGCGCTCAGCACCACACCTGTGCCTTCTAAGCACCTCCAGGCATGGGGACTCCACCACCTCCCTGGGCAGCCTGTGCCAATCCCTGACCACTCTTGCAGCAAAGAAATTGTTCCTCACCTCCAACCTAACCCTCCCCTGGCACAATTCCAGGCCATTTCCTCTCCTTCTCTCACCTGATCCTAGGGAGCAGAGCCCAACCCCCACCTGGCTCCAGCCTCCTCTCAGGAGCTGCAGAGAGCAATGAGGTCTGCCTCAGCCTCCTCTTCTCCACACCAGACACCCCCAGCTCCCTCAGCTGCTCCTCCCCAGCCCTCTTCTCCAGACCCTTCCCCAGCTTGGTTGCCCTTCTCTGGACCTGCTCCAGCCCCTCAATATTCTTCTTGGAGTGAGGAGCCCAAACCTGAACCCAGCACTCAAGCTGTGGCCTCCCCAGTGCTGAGTCCAGGGGCACCATCCCTGCCCTGCTCCTGCTGTCCACAGCATTGCTGATCCAGGCCAGGCTGCTGGTGCCCTTCTTGCCCAGCTGGGCACCCCCTGGCTGGTGTTCAGCTGCTGTCACCCAGCACCCTCAGGGCTTTCTCTGCTGGGCAGTTTCCAGCCACCCTGCCCCAAGTCTGGAGCCTCCATGGGGTTGTTGTGACACAAGTGCAGGACCCAGCCCTTGGTCTTGTTGAACTTGGCTCATGGATCCAGCCTGGCCGTATCCCTCTGCAGAGCTTTCCTACCCCTCAGCAGATCACCACTGCCACCCAGTTCAGTGCCATCTGCAGACTGCCTCAGTCCCCTCAGCCAGATCACTGCTAAAGACATTAAACGGGGCTGGCCCAGAACTGAGCCCTGGGGAGCACTACTGTGACCAAGCACCCACTGCAGCTAACTCCATCCCCCAGCCCTCTCTGGGCCAAGACATCAGTCAGTATTTTCCCCAGCAAAGCACCTACCAGAAATAAAACCTGGAGATGGCTGATGTTAAGGTGGTGCCAGGAGAGGTGTGGCCAGCAGGTCAAGGGAGGTGATTCTCCCCTTCTGCTCAGCTCTGCTGAGACCACACCTGGAGTACTGCATCCAGTTCTGGAGCCTCTGTTACAAGAGGGATCTGGACATGCTGGAAGGTGTCCAGAGAAGGGCCACCAGGATGAGCAGAGGGCTGGAGCTGCTCTGCTATGAGGAGAGACTGAAAGAGTTGGGGTTGTGCAGTCTGGAGAGGAGAAGACTCCGAGGAGTCCTTCTTGTGGCCTTCCAGGATCTGAAGGGGGCTCCAAGAAAGCTGGGGAAGGACTTTTTAGGCTATCAGGCAGTGATAGGACTGGGGGGAATGGAACAAAGCTGGAAGTGGGGAGATTCAGACTGGATGTGAGGAAGAAGTTCTTCCCCATGAGAGTGGTGAGAGCCTGGAATGGGTTGTCCAGGGAGGTGGTTGAGGCTCCATCCCTGGAGGTGTTCAAGGCCAGGCTGGATGAGGCCTTGAGCAGGCTGGGCTGGTGGGAGGTGTCCCTGCCCATGGCAGGGGGTTGGAACTGGATGATCCCTGAGGTCCCTTCCAATCCAACCCAGTCTGTGACTCTGCTCTCCCTCAAGGAACACCTCATGGATCTCTCATCAAAGGCAATGCCTTCTAGGTGCTAGGAAGAGACTTCTCCACAGCACCCAGTCCAGGCTAATGTCAGCATCGGCTCAGCAGTCCCAGGGGCAGGGCAGTGAAGCCCCAGGGCTCAGCAGGAGGGCTGTGATGGGCACGGTGCTGCCTGGGGCCATCCAGCCCTTGCCAGCCCATCGGTGGCCCTGCAGTGCCATCTTCAGGGTGGAAGCAGCTCTGCTCCTTCCACAGGTCCTGCAAACCTCCAGGCACAGCAAACCCAACTCCAGCTCCCCCAGTGCTGGCTTGGACTCTTGGCCAAACCCTGTGAAGATGGTGCTGGACACAGAGAAGGGGAAGAAGCTCCTCAAGGCTGGTGCTCAGCTGCCCTGGGGACCATGGGTGGTGCCCCCCTGCCAGGGCAGGAGGCTGCAGAGAGCCCAGAGACACAAACAGTGCTGTGGGACACTCACCACTCCCTGCTGCCAGGGAGAGGTTGTTGGGACAGAAATTGGGGTGCCTGAGTGATTGGAGCTCTGCAGCCTGCACTGTTCACCCCCCCTATAAAGAGCCTTTTTCTGACAGAAGCAGCACAGGTTATGGGGGAGGTTTTAACATGCTCAGGAACTCTGTGGTGTGTGTGGAGGAGGTCTGCAGGCTGACAGAGGGCAATATCACACAGCTTGGAGGCCATGGGACAGCAGAGGTGACACAGCCTGAAACAGACCAGAGAAGAGTGGAGTCATGGAAGTGTTCTGGAACAGCACAGGGGGCTGCTCAGACCTTGTCTTCTCACGTCATGGCCAGCTCCCTGTGGTCCTGTGAGGGTGCTGGAGGCCTGGAGCAGGCTACCTAGAGAGGTTGTGGAGTCTCCTTCTCCAGAGATTTTCCAGCCCCACCTGGATGTGTTCCTGGGTGACCCTGCTCTGGCAGGGGGGTTGCACTCAATGATGTCTAGAGGTCTCTTCCACCCCCTACCATTCTGTTATTCCCCCACCTCTCTGGTCCCCAGGCAGTGTTTGGCCACCTTCTGTGGAGAAAAATATTCCCCTGATAAGATCTGGTTGGAAAACCACTTTCTAGGGGCACAGGAAATCACAGAATCAGAATGCTTGGGGTGGGAAGGGACCTTTGAAGGTCATTCAGTCCATTTAGCACAACCCTCCTGCAGTGAGGAGGGCCAAATGCCATTATTCAGAATCACAAAACTGGGTTGGAAAAGTCCTCTGAGCTCATCCAGTCCAACCAGCAACCCAACCCCACCATGGCCACCAAACCATGGCCTCAGGTGCCATGGCCACAGGGTTCTGGAACACCTCCAGGCATGGGGACTCCACCACCTCCCTGGGCAGCCTGTGCCAATCCCTGACCACTCTTGCAGAAAAGAAATCGTTCCTCATCTCCAACCTAACTCTCCCCTGGCACAATTCCAGGCCATTTCCTCTCCTTCTATCACCTGAGACCTGGGAGCAGAGCCCAACCCCCACCTGGCTCCAGCCTCCTCTCAGGGAGCTGCAGAGAGCAATGAGGTTTCTCTCAGCCTCCTCTTCTCCACACCAAACACCCCCAGCTCCCTCAGCTGCTCCTCCCCAGCCCTCTTCTCCAGACCCTTCCCCAGCTTTGTTGCCCTTCTTTGGTCCTGCTCCAGCCCCTCCAGCTCTCTCTGTTCTGTCCCACAGATGCTGATGGTTGGTCCCAGCCCTCCCCATTCTGTAGTCCTCTCCCCACTGGAATCTCACCATCAGTCCTGAGTCTCAGTTCATAATTTTTAGAGCCATAGAATGTCAGAATCCCCCCAGATTGGTAATGCTGGTGCTTACCAGGGCCACTGTACCACCACTCAGTGGGCTGTGTCCATGGCAGTGCCTTTGCCAGGCCACAGCCCAGCAGTGGGGAGCTGAGGCACACGGCTGGCCCTCCACAGGTAGATGTTGTAGTTGTCCTCATAGTCTGACACCCAGCGGTGCCTGCAGGGCCATGGGGAAGGGAATAGAATCACAATAAAGAATGGTTTGGGTTGGAAAAGTCCTCTGAGCTCATCCAGTCCAACCAGCAACCCAACCTCACCATGGCCACCAAACCATGGCCCCAAGTGCCATGGCCACAGGGTTCTGGAACACCTCCAGGCATGGGGACTCCACCACCTCCCTGGGCAGCCTGTGCCAATCCCTGACCACTCTTGCAGCAAAGAAATTTTTCCTCACCTCCAACCTAACTCTCCCCTGGCACAATTCCAGGCCATTTCCTCTCCTTCTATCACATGATCCTAGGGAGCAGAGCCCAACCCCCACCTGGCTCCAGCCTCCTCTCAGGAGCTGCAGAGAGCAATGAGGTCTCCCTCAGCCTCCTCTTCTCCACACCAAACACCCCCAGCTCCCTCAGCTGCTCCTCCCCAGCCCTCTTCTCCAGACCCTTCCCCAGCTTGGTTGCCCTTCTCTGGACCTTCTCCAGCCTCTCAATGTCCTTCTTGGAGTGAGGATCCCAAACCTGAACCCAGCACTCAAGCTGTGGCCTCCCCAGTGCTGAGCCCAGGGGCACCATCCCTGCCCTGCTCCTGCTGCCCACACCATTGCTGATCCAGGCCAGGCTGCTGGTGCCCTTCTTGCTCAGCTGGGCACCCCCTGGCTGGTGTTCAGCTGCTGTCACCCAGCACCCTCAGGGCTTTCTCTGCTGGGCAGTTCCCAGCCACTCTGCCCCGAGGAAGCAGACCTCCTCCCTCTGCTTTATGCACCAGGACAGGGAGGCCTCCTCCCTGCAGGAGCTGAGCAGCCAGCCAGGAAACTGCCTGAAAGCAGAGGCTGATGGCCTGGGAGAAGCCTGTGTCCCTCAGGAGTGGTGCAGGTGCTGGGCTGGGCAGGTCTCCCACCTCCATCAGCCATGCCAGGGGCTGTGCCTGCAGCCCCCACAGCAGCAGGATCACAGCTCCCAATGGGTCCTGCAGCTGTGAGCTGCCACTGCTGTGTGTGTCCCGGGGGCAGGGGGGGGAGGCAGCAGGAGAGATGCTGCTGAGGTGAGGCACAGGAGCTGAGGAGCAGTTCCCGCCTGTTTGCTCATGGTATGAGGATGAATCACCTTGCAGAGAGCTGCTGCCCTGTCTGATCTGACAGCCCTCTCCCAGGGGAAGCCCAGGCAAGGAAATGTTGAGACATGTCTCCCACCTTCAGCCCCACAGGGACTGCAGAGGCTTCATTCCACAGGGCTGAGGCTGACCCAGGAGAAGCTGTCCCCACTCCTAGCAACCCACTGCAAGAGTGCTCAAGGGAAGGCAGAGCAGGCCTTGGGAAAGGCTTTGACCCTCAGGGCACTCCCTTGGGTAACCCTACCAGGGAGAAATGCCCTTGAGAAACACCATCCCAGCCTCCACCAGGTTCCAAAGCCTCCTCCCTGCCCTGTTCTTACCCTTTCTCCACTCCCCCCAGCAACCCTCTCCCCCAGCCCATTGCTCCCTTACTGTTTGAGGTGGTCCTCAGGGAAGACCTGACACAGGCTCCTCCTTACTCGGCAGGCTCTGCCCTGGTCTCCTGGCCAGCACCCGAAGTCTCTGTTGTAGGAACTTGTCCAGTCACAGCCAAAGCTCTCTGGTGAGAGAGAGGTCAAACAGCTTCAAGTTTAAATACCTGGAAGGTCTCAGCCTCCTATATCCCACAGTCTGAGTGTTCCCTCCCTGCAGAGCTGAGCCCAAGCCAACCTCATGAGGTTCAACAAGGCCAAGGGCAAGGTCCTGCAGCTGGGTCAGGACAATCCTAGGCACTGATAGAGACTGGGCAGGGACTGGCTGGAGAGCAGCCCTGAAGAAAAGGCCTTGGGGGTGCTGGGGGAGGAGAAGCTCAACAGGAGCCATCAATGAGCACTTGCAGCCCAGAGAGCCAAGCAGAGCCTGGGCTGCAGCAAGAGAAGTGTGGCCAGCAGGGCCAGGGAGGGGATTCTCCCCCTCTGCTCAGCTCTGCTGACACCACAGCTGGAGCTCTGTGTCCAGTTCTGGAGCCTCTGTTCCAGGAAGGATCTGGAGGTGCTGGAAGGTGTCCAGAGAAGGGCCACGAGGATGAGCAGAGGGCTGGAGCTGCTCTGCTCTGGAGACAGCCTGAGAGAGTTGGGGTTGTGCAGTCTGGAGAGGAGAAGGCTCCCAGGAGACCTTCTTGTGGCCTTCCAGGATCTGCAGGGGGCTCCAAGAAAGCTGGAGAGGGACTTTTGAGGGTGTCAGGGAGTGATAGGACTGGGGGTAAAGGATCCAAGTTAGAGGAGGGGAGATTCAGCTTGGATGTTAGGAAGAAGTTGTTCCCCATGAGGGTGGTGAGACACTGGCAGAGGTTGGCCAGGGAGGTGGTGGAAGCCTCATCCCTGGAGGTTTTTGCAGCCAGGCTGGATGTGGCTGTGAGCAACCTGCTGTAGTGTGAGGTGTCCCTGACCATGGCAGGAGGATTGGAACTGGCTGAGACTTGAGGTCCCTTCCAACCCTGACAATTCTCTGATTCTATGATCCCCCCTCCTCCTGAGCTCCACCCCCACCCTTTCAGCACTCCTGGTGGAGCTATCACAATCAAAGGGTTAGCCAAGGGAAAATGCAAGAAGCCCTTTCCTGGTAGGGATCATAGAATGGTAGGGGCTGGAAGTGGTCTCTGGAGATCATTGAGTCCAACCCCCTGCCAGAGCAGGGCACCCAGGGTAGGTCACACAGGAACACATCCAGGTGGGGTTGGGAAATCTCCAGAGAAGGAGACTCCACAACCTCTCTGGGCAGCCTGCTCCTCTGTTTTGTCAACCTCAGTGTGAAAAATCTTTTCTTTCTGTTCACACCTTCTGCTCTCCAGAGCTGCCTCCTTTAATGCCCTGCCTGTGTTCTTCTGGCAGCAGAGCTGCCTGTGGGGACACATCCTGCCCTCCCCTGCAGCAGAGCAGGAAGGACAGGCAGAGAGGATCCACCCACTGCAGAGCTTTCAGAGGCTGTGTGTTTTCAGATGGCACCTTCCTGGCACCAGTCCCTAGTGAGGGACTTCTGCTGCCTTCACTGAGGCTGAGGTTCCAGGAGTTCCACCACCTCAGGCTGTTCACCAAACCCAAGTGGTGGCAGCAGCAGTTCCAGGCAGCAAGCCTGTGCTGTGTGGGGTGGCCCAGGTGGAAGCAGGGATGAAGGAAAGGTTCTTTGCAACACTCCAAGCCCCTTCTGCAAGGTAATTGCTCTCCTCTGCCCTGCCTCTCCCCACTGATGGGCAGAGGGTTGTGTGGACGCTTTGGAGCTTCCCTGTGGCATTCACTTTCCCTTCCCCTTCCTCAGTCCCTTTCTGCAGTAAATTAAGGACCCCAAAGCCAGGCTGAAGGCCACAAGTCATCTGCACAGGACAACTGCCACAGCCTCCACCTACTGACCTTCCAAGACAGAAGAGGCCAAGCTGCTGTCCCTGATCTGCTGAGCTTCCCTCAGCTTTGCCCGGTGGCTCTCCAGGTTGAATTGCTGGTAGGTGACCCAGGTTGGGACCAGCTTCTGCCTGCACAGCAGCTTCCCTGAGAGATGGGACAGCTTTAGTTGGGCAGCACCATCAGTTGTACCCCCAGAGCCTAGCCTGGGGTGAGAGCAAGCAAATAACAACAGCAAGCTGGAGCCTGAGCTGGCACAAATCAGAGCAGACCTCTTCACTCCAGCAGAGTTTTGCTGAGGGGCATCAGTTCTGCATCAGCTTGGTTCTTGAAGCCAGCAGAGGAAGGGTATGTGGTGCTGTGAAGCAAGTGAATGGAGCCATGGTGTCTCCATGTTGCTTTGGAGAGCTAAAAGGAGATGGTACCTCTGCAGGAGGTCTGTGTGTGAAAGGGAAAGGCTCTGTGGGAAGTGATGCACTGCTGGGCCAACAGCAGGGAGGGAAGGGCAAAGCCCCCAGTGGGTTCCTCATCAGGACAAGATCATAGAATCACAGAATGATCTGGGTTGGAAGGGACCTCCAAAGCTCATCCAGTCCAAGCCCTCTGCACTCAGCAGGAACATCCTCAGCTAGATCAGCCCTGTCCAGCCTCACCTTGAATATCTCCAGGGATGGAGCCTCAACCACCTCCCTGGGCAACCTGTTCCAGTGTTCCACCACCCCCCTGGTGCAGAACTTGTTCCTCACATCCAATCTCAATCTGCTCTGCTCTACTTTGAAGCCATTGCCCCTGGTCCTGTCCCTGCAGCCCTTTGCAAACAGTCTCTCTGCAGCCTTTCTGTAGCTCCCCTCAGGTCCTGGCAGGCTGCTCTAAGGTCTCCCTGGAGCCTTCTCTTCTCCAGGCTGCACACCCCCAGCTTCCTCAGCCTGTCCCCATAGCAGAGCTGCTCCAACCCCCTGAGCATTTTCATGGCCTCCTCTGGACCCTCTCCATCAGGTCCATGTCCTTCCTGTGCTGAGGGCTCCAGATCTGGACTCAGCCCTACAGGTGAGGTCTCCCCAGAGCAGAGCAGAGGGGCAGGATCCTCTCTCTCCAGCTCTGGCCACACTGCTTTGGATGCAGCCCAGGCTGCCCTTGGCCTTCTGTGCTGCAAGCTCTCACTGCTCATCTCCAGCTTCTCCCCCACCAACACCCCCAAGTCCTTTTCCTCAGGGCTGCTTTCTCTCCCCTCCTCCCCCAACCTGTACTGACAGTGAGGATTGTTCCAGCCCAGGTGCAGGACCTGCACTTGCTCTTGTTGAACCTCAGGAGGTTCACCTGGGCACCACCTCTGCAGCTTGTCCACGTCCCTCTGGCACATGGACAGCACCACTCAGCTTGGTGTCCTCTGCATTCAGATGGGCTGGGCAAGGAGATGCTTGAAGCCCTCAGATAGGTGGAGGTTAAGTGGCCACCTGTCCAAATGGAGATATCCTTCTGAGCTGCTGGCCCAGACTTTCCTCCTGCTGGCTGGGCAGAGAGGAAACCTGCCAGGGCTCACCTGCCCTGATCCTCAAGGAGGCATTTAAGCTACAGGAGAGGATTGTGTCTGTTCTTCCCACTTGATCATGAGATGATCCAGACACAGATATCCCACACTGGGAGGGGTGAGCTCAGGCAACAGGGAAGACATCTCTGCTCCTGTGCTGTCTGATCTCAGAGCATTGCTGGACAGTGCTGTTCTCTCCCAACAGGATCTCAAAGAAAGTCTCTGCTGCTTTGGGAGGGTTGAGCATGGCTGGAGGATGCCTGGTGACCCCTAACTTTATTTTCCTGACTTCCATCAGCACTTTCATCCTTGCAGCTGCTCAACAGCGTGGCTGAGGGCTCCTAGAGAGATATCCCTGGCAGAAGGGCACTGAGGACTGATGGTTGGGACCACCCAAGTCCCTCATGCTCAGCCATGGAGTCCTTTGGCTCCTTGCACTTCTGCTCAGGGCCTGCAGCATGGGGTTAAGTGCACCTCCCCCTGTCCCAAAGGAGCTGTGAAGACAAAGCCCTAACCTTGCTAGCAGGGCAGCTCCATGCAGCATGGATGGCTCTGCAGATGTCTCACAGCCTCCAGCTCACTATGTCTGCATCTGGCCTGAGAGCTGCATGGTGTTGTGCTAGGGTGCAGGACCCATGCTGCTCCTCTTGGGCTGCATCAAAAGCAGCATGGCCAGGGGAGGGGATTCTGCCCCTCTGCTCTGCTCAGACCCCACCTGCAGCACTGCCTCCAGTTCCGGTGCCCCAACATGAGAAGGACCTGGAGTTGTTGGAGAAGGTCCAGAGGAGGCCACCAAGATGATCAGAGGGCTGGAGAACCTCTGCTGTGGGGACAGGCTGAGAGAGTTGGGGCTGTTCAGGCTGGAGAAGGGTCCAGGGAGATCTTAGAGCAGCCTTCCAGTACCTGAAAGGGACCTACAAGAAAGCTATGACAAGGGCTGTGGTGATAGAATGAGGAAGGATGGTTTTAAACCAGAGCAGGGCTACATTTAGATTAGACATCAGGAAGAAATCCTTTCCAGTGAGGGTGGTGAAACACTGGAACAGGTTGCCCAGGGAGGCTGTGGATGCCTCCTGCCTGGAAGTGTTCAAAGCCAGGTTGAGCAGCCTGGGCTGGTGGGAGGTGTCCCTACCGATGGCTGAGGGCTGGAACTGGATGATCTTTGAGGTCCCTTCAAACCCAGCCCCTCCTGTGGTTATGATTCTGGCCAGCCCCAGCCCCAAACCCGCACCTCACTGGGCTGCTGCCATCTGTACAGTGTGGGCAGCGAGCAGGGGGCTCAGCTGGCAAAGCCCTGGCAGACAGACCTTTGGGCAGCTGGATACAGCCATATTGGTGAGGGCTGGGGGGTTACCTGCTGCTGCAGCAGCCTGAGCAGCCACTGGCAGCCCCTGGCAACAAGAGAGCTCCTTCTGTGGCCCAGCAAGGGCCTGCAGCCTCTCCGTCTTCTGTGCCCGTGCTGCTGCCAGCCTGGTGTCAGCGCAGTGCCTTCGGCGGCAGCTCTCTCCGGGAGGGAGGGCTGCAGAGAAGTGCTTTCTGTGCTGCAAGAGCCTGGGGCCACAGGAGCTGCCTCCTGCCTCCCTCCAGCCTGCATCCCCAGCATGACTGCTGCCTTGGGTGCTCAGTGCTGGGATGACCTCTCTCCTCTCCTCAGCAGTGTTGTCTCTGCAGGTTGTTGCCAGCTTCTCCTGGGGGATAGCAAACTCCTTGGCTTTCAGCTGGGCATCTGCAGCCTGCAGCTTCTGCACAAAAAAGCAGTCCCATGTGGATGGAGAGGCAAAGATGAGTGCTGCAGTCTCATCCAGCAATGCTCCCTGCCTGCAGCAAAGCCTGGCTGCCAGTGGGGACAGCAGCCCTGGTGGGGACAGCAGCCCTGGTGGGGACAGCAGCCCTGGTGGGGACAGCCACAGAGCAGCTCCATAGCTGCCTCTGGGATGGCACAGCCCGGCACAGCCTTCTCCTGCTGCCCAGCTCACGGCTGGGGCTCTGCCGGGCCCCGGGGGGGGCAGCAGGAGGGAGGGAGGGAGCCCCAGAACAGCAGTGGTTTGCTGGTGGCAGAGGTGTGGCCTCCCCAGTGCTGAGTCCAGGGGCACCAATCCTGCCCTGCTCCTGCTGCCCACACCATTGCTGATCCAGGCCAGGATCCTGGAGGCCTTCTTGGCCACCTGGGCACACCCCCCCCGGCTGATCTTCAGCTGCTGTCACCCAGCACCCTCAAGGGCTTTCTCTGCTGGACAGAGCAATGAGGTCTCCCTCAGCCTCCTCCACACCAAACACCCCCAGCTCCCTCAGCTGCTCCTCCCCAGCCCTCTTCTCCAGACCCTTCCCCAGCTTTGTTGCCCTTCTCTGGACACCTTCCAGCCCCTCAATGTCCTTCTTGGAGTGAGGAGCCCAGTCTCTCTTATCTCTCAAACAGCATCAAGACCTTCTCAGGCAGTGTGCAGCCTTCCAACAAAACACTAAAAAGTCTCAAATCCTTTCCAAAAGGAGAGGCAGAGAGGGAACAGCAGTGGCTGTGGCTGGTGTGGAAGCTGTGCTGCAGCAGCAGGGGTTCAACCCTGCCTGCCCAGCCAGGACCCCCTGGCAGCAGAGTAGCCACCTAAGGCTGGGGGTGCCCGGGGAGCCCTGGCCAGCCCCCGAAGCAGCAGGAGCCCCGAGCAGGGCTCTTAATGAAGGTTCCTGGCATCAGGAGCCCTCCCCGGGGGCAGGGGGAAGAGGGAGGAGAGGGCTCCCCAGGCTGCTGCCAGGCCAGGATGGCAGTGCTGGCCGCAGTAGACCCCTGCCCCGGGGGGCACCTTCCACAAGGATTCCTCTCTCGTTCTCTCCACCTTGCCCTCCCCAGCACCGACTCTTTTTTTCCCCTCCTCTGGGAGTCCAAAGCCCTTCAGCAGCCCAAGGTGCCCCCTGCCAAGTCCCCCAGTGCAAGGCACAGCTGTCTGCAGGGCACTGTCACAAGCAATTAGCCCAGGGCCTGCCGAGCCAGGCAAATCAGATTAAATAGCTCAGGGGGGCACTGGAACAAAAGCAGCCACAGCTCCACACTGCTGCCTTCTCAGGCCCGTGTCAGGGCAGGGAGCCATCCCCACCCCTAGCGCCACGGCAGCCCTGGGATGGGTCTAATCCTCAGGACTCCACCAGCCCACGGGGAGCAAGAGAGCCCAGGCTCAGGTTCTGCAGGCAGTCGTTAGTGCCCTGGCTTAATGAGTGTGATTAGCACTGCTGCCCCGAGCAGCTCCTCTGGAGGGTGCAGGGAGGGGTTCCTGCAGAAGGGATGGACACAAGCCCTGGGCAGCTGGGCATGATCACAGAGTCACAGAATCAAGCAGGTTGGAAAAGACCTCAGAGCTCATCCAGTCCAGCCCATCACCCAGCACCAGCTAACCAACTACCCCATGGCACTGAGTGCCTCAGCCAGGCTTGTTTTAAACACTGCCAGGGATGGGGACTCCACCACCTCCCTGGGCAGCACATCCCAATGGCCAATCTCTCTCTCTGGGAAGAATTTCTTCCTCTCATCCAGCCCAAACCTCCCCTGAAGCAGCTTGAGGCTGTGTCCTCTTGTTCTGGTGCTGCTTGCCTGGGAGAAGAGCCCAACCCCACCTGGCTACAACCTCCCTTCAGGTAGTTGTAGAGAGCAATGAGGTCTGCCCTGAGCCTCCTCTTCTCCAGGCTAAACACCCCCAGCTCCCTCAGCCTCTCCTCACAGGGCTGTGCTCCAGACCCCTCCCCAGCCTTGCTGCCCTCCTCTGGAAACCTTCCAGCATCTCAACATCTTTCTTAAATGATGTCACCTGTGGGAAGGTCACAGCAGGGGGGGACCAAAGCAGCACCCATGGCTGCTGCCACCCTGGCACCCACCCAGTCAGCAGTTGTCCTGTGGCCATGAGAGAGGAGCTGCCTAAAGAGCCAGATGGAACACCCATGGTACCTGCAAGTCCTCTGCTCTGGGGGGCCTGTAGTGCTCACACCATCTGTAGTCTCTCCTGTAGGAGTTCCTGTACATGCCTGGGGACACAGGTGGCTGGAAGGAGAAGAGGGAAGTACAAGGAGCTGCCAGGACTTGGGGGAAGCCTTCAAAAGTGGTGATGTCAACTCAAAATGCTCCCACACAGCTCAGGAGGGGACAAGCTGCTCTGTGTGGGCACATCCTTTGTCCCCTGGGCCAGTCCAACAGGGGCAACTCCTTGCTCAGGTGTAGCCCTGGACAGCCAGGGAAGTCCTGAGCTCGTTTGACAGTGGTCTCTGGGGCATTTCTCACCCCAGGTCGTCCCTTGCAACACTTTCCTTCTGCCTTTCTCCAGCCTCCTGTGGCTGCTCAGATGCCCACAGGCAGAGCTCTAACTTAAAGCTGCAGAAATGCTTTGCTCAGCTGCTGAGGCCCAGTGGCACCCAGGTTACCCCAGCAGCTGCTTCCACTTGCTGCCCCAGGAGTATTTCCCCTGTGCTGAGCACAGCCTTCAGGTGAAGCACTGCCCAGGGTTGCTCCTGGTCCTGCAGTCTCTCAAACCACATCAGGACAACTCTGCCCAGGGACAAGCCACTGACATCTGTCCTGACACCAGGACAAACCAGTGACACCTGCCCCAGCACCAGGACAAACCAGTGACACCTGTCCTGACACCAGGGACAAACCAGTGACACCTGTCCCAGCAGCAAGTCCCCAGAAGCAGACTTGTGGAGATGCAGAGAGGATTTCAGGCCCTGAGTGTCTGTGCCCCTGCATCTCCCCAGCAAAGCTGGGGCCTGTGAGCTGCCCCAGGGCTGCTGGCCTCATGCTGGAGCAGTGCAGATGCAGCCTTGGCACTGCAGAGCAGAGGGCTGGGCTGGCAGGGTGGGCACTGAAGGGCTTCCTGCATCTCCACAGCTACACACAGGTGTCCAGGCCAGGGGCTGCTGCCACCCAAAAGCACAGAGCTGTGCTCCAGGGACATCTGATCAGAAGGGACCAAGAGCAGCAGCACAAAGCACCTGGGGGAGTACACCTCCTGCCTTGCCAACAGCATCACCCTGGGCTGGCAACAATACATTGAACCTTCTCATTCCTTGCTTTGCTAGCAAGTAGGGTGACAGGTTGGACTCGATGATCCTTGAGGTCTCTTCCAACCTTCTTGATTCTATTCTATTCTATTTCACTCTTGCTCCCCCTCTGGACTTCCCACACCAAGACCCAGAGCCTTGGTGTCACCAGGACCCAGAGCCTTGGTGTCACCAGGACCCAGAGCCTTGGTGTCACCAGGACCCAGAGCCTTGGCGTCACCAGGACCCAGAGCCTTGGTGCCAGCAGGACCCAGAGCCTTGGCGTCACCAGGACCCAGAGCCTTGGCGTCACCAGGACCCAGAGCCTTGGTGCCAGCAGGACCCAGAGCCTTGGCGTCACCAGGACCCAGAGCCTTGGCGTCACCAGGACCCAGAGCCTTGGCGCCAGCAGGACCCAGAGCCTTGGTGTCACCAGGACCCAGAGCCTTGGTGCCAGCAGGACCCAGAGCCTTGGTGCCAGCAGGACCCAGAGCCTTGGCGTCACCAGGACCCAGAGCCTTGGCGTCACCAGGACCCAGAGCCTGGGTGTCACCAGGACCTAGAGCCTTGGCGTCACCAGGACCTAGAGCCTGGGTGTCACCAGGACCCAGAGCCTTGGTGCCAGCAGGACCCAGAGCCTTGGCGTCACCAGGACCCAGAGCCTTGGCATCACCAGGACCCAGAGCCTTGGTGCCAGCAGGACCCAGAGCCTTGGCGTCACCAGGACCCAGAGCCTGGGTGTCACCAGGACCTAGAGCCTTGGCGTCACCAGGACCTAGAGCCTGGGTGTCACCAGGACCCAGAGCCTTGGTGCCAGCAGGACCCAGAGCCTGGGTGTCACCAGGACCCAGAGCCTGGGTGTCACCAGGACCCAGAGCCTTGGTGTCACCAGGACCCAGAGGCTTGGTGTCACCAGGACCTAGAGCCTTGGTGTCACCAGGACCCAGACCCTTGGTGCCAGCAGCCTCCACTATCTCCCCAGCCTGGCAGACCCTGCAAAGCCAATAATCAAGCAGCAGAGAGACTGAGTCCCATGTGTCCTTCACCTTCCAGGGCACTCTTCTCCTCGTTGTGTCCTCCATGGTGATCCAGGCACCTGGACCAGAAAAGTGACTCAGTCAGCAACCAGCAAACCAAATCCCCTCCTCCCCTCCTTCCCAGGGGTTAGGGTTCTAGAGACCTGCAGCTGGGTACTGGCAGGAGGAAAGGATTCAGCCTTCACCCAGGACAGGGCAAATATGGACCAAAACTAAGGACACCAAGCTGGCAGCAGGAGTGGATCTGTTAGAGGGTAGGAGGCTCTGCAGAGGGACCTTGCCAGGCTGGACAGATTGGCAGAGTCCAAGGGCATGAAACTGAACAAGTCCAAGTGCCAGGTTCTGCACTTTGGCCACAACAACCCCAAGCAGCGCTACAGGCTGGGGACAGAGTGGCTGGAGAGCAGCCAGGCAGAGAGGGACCTGGGGGTGCTGGGTGACAGCAGCTGAACAGGAGCCAGCAGTGTGCCCAGGTGGCCAAGAAGGCCAAAGGCATCCTGGCCTGGATCAGCAATAGTGTGGCCAGCAGGAGCAGGGAAGTCATCCTGCCCTGTGCTCAGCACTGGTTAGGTCACACCTTGAGTGCTGTGTCCAGTTCTGGGCTCCTCAATTCAAGAGAGATGTTGAGGTACTGGAAGGTGTTCAGAGAAGGGCAACAAAGGTGGGGAGGGGTCTGGAGCAGAGCCCTGTGAGGAGAGGCTGAGGGAGCTGGGGGTGTTTAGCCTGGAGAAGAGGAGGCTCAGGGCAGACCTCATTGCTCTCTACAACTACCTGAAGGGAGGTTGTAGCCAGGTGGGGGTTGGGCTCTTCTCCCAGGCAAGCAGCCACAGAACAAGAGGACACAGTCTCAAGCTGTGCCAGGGGAGGTTTAGGCTTGAGGTGAGGAGAAAGTTCTTCCCAGAAAGAGTAATTGGCCATGGAATGTGCTGCCCAGGGAGGTGGTGGAGTCACCATCCCTGGAGGCATTTAAAAAAAGCTTGGATGTGGCACTTGGAACCAGGGTTTAATTATCAGGACGTGTTAGGGATTAGGTAATAGGTTGGACTGGATGATCTCTGAGGTCTTTTCCAGCTTGGCTGATTCTGTGAGCTGGAGCTGTCTGTCCCCAAATTCAAGGTCCTGCCCCAGCTTTTGGGTCTAGCTCCATGGCCTTTGTTTATCTGGGAGTGAAGCTTCAGCTGCAGATAGTTGAATGGAGCATTGCAATGGCAGCTCCATTCCTGCTGACATTTAGCAAACTGTTTGACAGCGAGGAGAATGAGGAATCAATGCATCTGTGCAAGGAGATCACAGAATCAAGCAGGTTGGAAAAGACCTCAGAGCTCATCCAGTCCAGCCCATCACCCAGCACCAGCTAACCAACTACCCCATGGCACTGAGTGCCTCAGCCAGGCTTGTTTTAAACACTGCCAGGGATGGGGACTCCACCACCTCCCTGGGCAGCACATCCCAATGGCAAATCACTTTTTCTTCCTCACATCCAGCCCAAACCTCACCTGGCACAGCTGTGTCCTCTCCTTCTGTCACAGGGTGGCTGAGAGAATCATAGAATCAGTCAGGGTTGGAAGGGACCACAAGGATCACCCAGTCCCAACCCCCCTGCCATGGGCAGGGACACCTCACACTACATCAGGCTGGCCAGAGCCTCATCCAGCCTGGCCTTAAACACCTCCAGGGATGGAGCCTCAACCACCTCCCTGGACAACCCATTCCAGGCTCTCACCACTCTCATGGGGAAGAACTTCTTCCTCACATCCAGTCTGAATCTCCCCACTTCCAGCTTTATTCCATTCCCCCCAGTCCTATCACTCTCTCACAGCCTAAAAATCTCTCCCAGCTTTCTTGTAGCCCCCTTCAGGCCACAAGAAGGTCACCTCAGAGCCTTCTCTTCTCCGGACTGCACAACCCCAACTCTCTCAGTCTCTCCTCATAGCAGAGCAGCTCCAGCCCTCTGCTCATCCTCATGGCCCTTCTCTGGACACCTTCCAGCATGTCCAGATCCCTCTTGTAACAGAGGCTCCAGAACTGGATGCAGTACTCCAGCTGTGGTCTCACCAGAGCAGAGCAGAAGGTGAGAATCCCCTCCCTGGCCCTGCTGGCCACACTTCTCTTGCTGCAGCCCAGGCTGTGGTTGGCTCTCTGGGCTGCAGAGAAGAGCCCAACCCCCACCTGGCTACAACCTCCCTTCAGATAGTTGTAGACAGCAATGAGGTCTGCCCTGAGCCTCCTCTTCTCCAGGCTAAACACCCCCAGCTCCCTCATTTGGAGGTTTTGGAGCTCGTTCTTAGGGGTCTTTGGGTGGTGGTTGTGGGGGTGCTGGAGGGGACTCTCTGCTGACAGGATTGCTCAAAATACCTCTTTGTAGCCCAGAAAGGAGCTGGTCTCAATGACCAGTGCAGGGGCGGAGCCTTGGAGGCAGTTTTCTTTGCCCCAGGTTTGCAGGAGGTTTGACCCCTCCCTCTCTCTCCCTCCCTCCCCAGTGCTCAGCAGTGATGGGAAGTGGTTCTATTGCCCCCACCTTGTGCCCATTTCCAGCCTGATGGATTTCACATGGGGCCAGTGCCTCCCAAGCAGGTCACCTTTGCCCAGCTGAACAACAACCTCTGTGAGAACTTTCTGACTGCCATGAGCAAGAAATGAGGTGAAGTGGAAGAGGAGGAGATCCTCTACAACCCCTGGGCACCCCAAGTTAGCAATTAGGGTACAACTGACTTACTCCAGCTTCAGCAGTGCAAAGGATGCCCTCCCAGCCCAGCAGCCAGCACAGAGGGAATCAGACACCTCAGGGAATGCATCCTGGTGGGACCTGGCAGGGAATAGGGAACAGCAGCAGCAGAGCCAGACATGGGTTGACCACAGGGGTGCTCTCCTCGGGGAGGGATGACCCCAGGAGTGCTCTCCCGGGGCAGGGGGTGTCTGCAGTGGGACCAGCAGTGCCTGTGTGGCTCTGTCCCTTTGTGAGACAGCCACACTCTAGAACACTGCAGGCCCTGGTGGCAGGGGAGGGGCCACGAAGGAGTGTGTGTGGCAGTGTTAAGATGAAGCCTGGGAAATTTTCCACAGATGTTGAGTAGAAAGTGGTAGAATGTAAATAAATTACCATTGGATGTGAAGGGAAAATGATGATAAGGTCTAAGTAATCCCATTGGGCTGATTCTGTGGCACTGAGTACACCCTCAGCAGGTTTGCTGATGACACCAAGCTGTGTGGTACAGCAGACAGCTGGAGGGAAGGGATCCATCCAGAGGGACCTGGACAGGCTGCAGAGCTGGGCACAAGCCAACCTCATGAGGTTCAACAAGACCAAGTGCAAGGTCCTGCAGCTGGGTCGAGGCAATGCCAAGCACAAATTCAGGCTGGGCAGGGACTGGCTGGAGAGCAGCCCTGAGGAGAGGGACTTGGGGGTACTGGGGGATGAGAAGCTCAACAGGAGCTGTCAGTGTGCACTTGCAGCCCAGAGAGCCAAGCAGAGCCTGGGCTGCAGCAAGAGAAGTGTGGCCAGCAGGGCCAGGGAGGTGATTCTCCCCCTCTGCTCAGCTCTGCTGAGACCCCACCTGGAGTACTGCATCCAGTTCTGGAGCCCCTATTACAAGAGGGATCTGGACATGCTGGAAGGTGTCCAGAGAAGGGCCATGAGGATGAGCAGAGGGCTGGAGCTGCTCTGCTATGAGGAGAGACTGAAAGAGATGGGGTTGTGCAGTCCGGAGAAGAGAAGGCTCCGAGGAGACTTTCTTGTGGCCTTCCAGGATCTGAAGCAGGCTACAAGAAAGCTGGGGAGGGACTTTTTAGGGTGTCAGGTAGTGATAGGACTCGGGGGAATGGAATAAAGCTGGAAGTGGGGAGATTCAGACTGGATGTGAGGAAGAAGTTCTTCCCCATGAGAGTGGTGAGAGCCTGGAATGGGTTGTCCAGGGAGGTGGTTGAGGCTCCATCCCTGGAGGTGTTTAAGGCCAGGCTGGATGAGGCTCTGGCCAGCCTGATGTAGTGTGAGGTGTCCCTGCCCATGGCAGGGGGGTTGGAAGTGGATGATCCTTGTGGTCCCTTCCAACCCTGACTGATTCTATGATTCCATGATTCTATAACTAACAGAAAGTCAGTTGCATACATTATTTTCTCTCTCTTTCTCAGCTCTTGGCTCTAGCAGATGACAGCTGGTTGTTTCTGCTGGCCTTGGCTGTGTTTCTTTGTTGTGGCTAAGTACTAACAGGTTACTCTCTGCTCTCCTCTCTTTTCCCTTGTACAGGGTGGGGGGAAGGGAACAGGGGGGAAGCTATTGGCAGTCCCCTGGTTTTGTCCAGGGGGGTTCTTGTGCTGTTCATAAATTGTACTCTATGTAAATGTTGTCTATTTTGTACCTATTCATTGCACTTCATGTTTCTGGATTGTAGCTTTGCTTGTAAATGGAGCTTCATTTTCTTCCAGCTGAGCTGGTTTGGCAGTTTTATTCTGGGGGTAATTTCAACCCACCACAGTGCAGGGTGAGGGCTTCTTGAAGGAGAAGCCACCCCCCAGTCACAGCTGGGGAGCTGCAGCCCACTGCTGCTGCTGCAGCCAGGCATGCTGGGGGGGGGGGGGGTGGGGGGGGTTGGCCAACAGAGGGACAAACCTGCCCTCCCATCAGCTCTGGAAGCATTCCCAGCTCCTGCTAAAGATGGGAGCTAATGATGGGGAAAATGGGGGGAAGGGGGGGGGGGGGGGGAAGGGCTGTGGTAGCTTTAGGCTATGCCTTTAAAATTTTTTTCACAGGTCTTGAACAGAAAGAGGCAGAATGTAAATAAATCACTCTTGGGTGTAAAAAGGAGAATAGTGACAAGTTCCAAACAGTCCCATTGGAAAGATAATGGACTTAAGATTTAGTTAGGAAAACAATCTCTCTCTCTTTTCACTTTTTGAACTCTGGCTGATGCTACTTCTAGCTTTACTGAGCTGGACTGCATCACTTCTGTGGTGACTGCTAGGAACAGCAACTTCTCTCTGCTTTCTTTTCTCTTGTTTCTGTGTGTACAGGGGGAGAGGGAAGGAGGCAGGGACAGAGAAGCTGTTGCATCTCCCCTGGTCCTTGGCCAGGGGGATCCTTGCGCTGTTTATGAAATGTAAATACCTGCAAATTTGTCAGTCCTGCGTGTTTTGTATATATTCATTGCATTCAACTGGAGATTGTAGTTTTGATTGTCCATACAGCTTCAGTTGCTTCCAACTGAGCTGGTCTGGCAAATTTAAGGTTGGGGAAGAATTTTCAACCCACCACAGGACCTACTTTGTGGGTGCATGGAGCAGAAACCCCAGCACCCTTACCACACTGCACAGAAGAGTGAGAAACATCACAGGAGTAAGGGACCTCAGCTGGGTCCTGCAAGGTGGCCAAGTAGCCCTGACCTGTCCCACTCAGGTGCTGCAGCTCTCTTCCTCTGCTGTCTTGGAGCATATGGCAGCAGGGGATGCCTGGGTTTAGTCTTCTGAAGAGGAACAGCAACTGCTGCTTGCAGGACAAATTGCTTGTGAAGGTCACACAAACAAATGTTCTAGGCAGTGGAAGGCAATTCCCTGTCAACAGGGTGACTACAAAAACCTGGCTGTGCAACATGTGAGCTCACAGCCCAGAAGGCAAATCACATCCTGGGCTGCATCAAAAGCAGCACTACCAGCAGGTCCAGAGAGAATTGTGCCAGTTTGCTCTGCTCTGTTCTGGGGAGACCTCACCTGCAGGGCTGTGTCCAGCTCTGGAGCCCTCAGCACAGGAAGGACAGGGACCTGATGGAGAGGGTCCAGAGGAGTTGGAGCAGCTCTGCTATGGGACAGGCTGAGGGAGCTGGGGGTGTGCAGCCTGGAGAAGAGAAGGCTCCAGGGAGACCTTAGAGCAGCCTGCCAGTACCTGAAGGGGCTACAGGAAGGCTGCAGAGAGACTGTTTGCAAAGGGCTGCAGGGACAGGACCAGGGGCAATGGCTTCAAAGTAGAGCAGAGCAGATTGAGATTGGATGTGAGGAACAAGTTCTGCACCAGGAGGGTGGTGGAACACTGCAACAGGTTGCCCAGGAAGGTGGTTGAGGCTCCATCCCTGGAGCTATTCAAGGTGAGGCTGGACAGGGCTGTGGGCAACCTGATCCAGTGGAGGATGTCCCTGCTGAGTGCAGGGGGGGTTATATTGGATGAGCTTTGGATGTTCCTTCCCACCCAGACCATTCTGTGATTCTGTCCCACAGATGGACAGAAACCCCACACCAAATCCATGGGGCAGTAGTTACTCTGTAGAAAATGCCAAGCACTAACCAGGTTTGCACACACCTCTTGGACACTCCTCTCCTGCTTTTAGATGTCTGCAAGGGAGATGTCTCCCTTTGGACTCATCCTTTCTGGCTTCCTGGCTTGTTCAACCCACTTCAAGTGACCAATGTGCCTGGGGAGTCAATTCCTTCCTCAGAAAGCCTGAGGCTGGAGGGCTGAATCTCATCCAAGAGTCTAACATCTGTAGCTCCAGCTGAGCCTGGCTGCTGGTTCAGAACTGAGATCCCCTGGCGCTGCAGCAATGCAGACAGCAGAGAGTGCTGGGCATGCCCCCAGTCTGAAAGAATCTCACAGGATCACAGAACTGGGGGATGGAAGGGACCTCCAGAGCTCATCCAGTCCAACCCCCTGCCAGAGCAGGGCACACAGAACACATCCAGGAGGGTTTGGAAGGTCTCCAGAGAAGGAGACTCCACAACCTCTCTGGGCAGACTGCTCCAGGCCTCCAGCACCCTCACTGGGACAAAGTTTTCCCTCCTGTTCCCATGGCACCTCCTCTGCTCCAGCTTGTCCCCAGTGCCCCTTCTGCTGTCCTTGGACATCCCTGAGCAGAGCCTGGTCTGCAGCTCCAGGATGCTCCTCAGAGAGGCAGCCACAGCTCTGTGTCCTCAGACACCACCAGAATTTCCAGAGCTGCTTCTCCTTGCACACTGCTAGGTCCCAGTGTCCAGCTGGAGCCCAGGGATGCTGAGGCTCTGTCAGGGGTTGTGTGCTGCTAGCAGCTCAGTGCTGGAGGCAGGCAGGAGGAGAAGCTCTTTGTCTCCAGCTCTACTGCTGGAGAGTGTCCTCGGGAGCCCCAGAGCCCTGAGGAGCCAGAGGAAGACATGACAAAGGAGTTTTCCTTGGGGGATGAGGACTGGGTTGATGAAGGCAGTAAAGTCATCCGGACATCCATACATCCTTGGGTCCTGAAGGGATGCACCCAAGGGTGCTGAGGGAGCTGGTGGAGGTCATTGCCAGACCACTCTCCACCATCTCTGGTAAGTTATGGTGGACAGGAGAGGTGCTTGGGGATTGGAGGAAGGCAAACATCACTCCAATCTTCAAAAAGGATAAGAAGGAGGACCCAGGTAACTACAGACCAGTCAGCATCACCTCCATCCCTGGAAAAATGATGGAGCAGCTCCAGAGGGACAGGGATCTGCTGCAGAGAGTCCAAGGGAGGGCTCCAAGGATGCTGAAGGGACTGGGAGCACTGCCTGGGGAGGAGAGGCTGAGAGCCCTGGGGCTGATTAGTCTGGAGAGGAGAAGGCTGAGAGGGATCTGATCAATGTCTATCAATAGCTGAGGGCTGGGGGTCAGGAGGGAGGGGACAGGGACAGGCTCTGCTCAGTTGTGCCCTGGGATAGGACAAGAGGCAATGGATGGAAACTGCAGCCCAGGAGGTTCCACCTCAACATGAGGAGGAACTTCTTGAGTGTGAGGGTCCCAGAGCCCTGGAACAGGCTGCCCAGAGAGGTTGTGGAGTCTCCTTCTCTGGAGCCTTTGCAGCTCTGTCTGGATGTGTTCCTGTGTGACCTGTACTGGATTCTCTGGTCCTGCTCTGGCAGGGGGTTGGACTGGAAGATCTCCAGAGGTCCCTTCCAACCCCTAACATCCTGTGAGCTGTGATCCCTGTAAAGGTTATGCTGCACTTATCCTCAGTGCTGTCCCTAGGCACATCAAGGACAAGAGGGTCATTAGGAGCAGCCAGCATGGCTTTACCAAAAGGAAGTAATGGCTGTCCAGACTGATAGCCTTGATGAGGACATCATCAGGTGGGTAGATGATGGCAGAGCAGTGGATGTGGTTTATCTTCATTTCAGTGAGGCATTTGACACTGCCTGCCACAGCATCCTTGCATCTAAGCTGAGGCAGTGAGGTCTGGAGGATCAGGGAGTGAGGTGGATGGGAACTGCTTGAAGGGATGAAGTCAGAGAATTGTGGTGAGTGGGACAGAGTCTAGTTGGAGGCCTGTGCCTAGTGGAGTCCCTCAGGGGTCAGTACTGGGACCAGAGCTGTTCAATCTATTCATCAGTGACCTGGCTGAGGGCACAGAGAGCCCTGTCAGCAAGTTTGCTGATGGCACCAATGTGGGAGCAGAGGTGACACAGGAGGTTGTGCTGCCATTCAGACAGAGCTGGACAGGCTGAGAGCTGGGCAGGGAGAAAGGGAATGGAATTCAACAAGGGCAAGGGGAGAGGCTGGCACCTGGGAAAGAACAACCCCATGGAGCAGGATGGGTTGGGGACTGATCATCTGGAGAGCAGGGAAGGGGAAAAGGACCTGGGGGGTCCTGATGGGGGGAAGGATGACCATGAGCCAGCCAGGTTCTCCTGCCCCTCTACTCTGCCCTGGGGAGGCCACATCTGGAATATTGTGTGCAGTTCTAGGCCCCTCAGGTCAAGAAGGACCTCAGGGAACTGTTTGAGAGAGTCCAGCACAGAGCCACAAAGCTGCTGAAGGCAGTGGAAGATCTTCCTGATGAGCAGAGCCTGAGGGAGCTGAGGGCTCTGCAGCTTGGAGAGGAGGAGCCTGAGAGGTGACCTCATTGCTGGGGATAAAGATGTGCAGGGGGAGTGCCCAGAGGCTGGAGCCAGGCTCTGCTGGGTGATGCCCAATGCCAGCACAAGGGGCAGTGGTGGAAGCTGAGGCAGAGGAAGTTCCACGGAAACAGGAGGAAGAATTATTTCCCTGTGAGTGTGACAGAAGACTGGAAGAGGCTGCCCAGGGGGGTTGTGGAGTCTCCCTCTCTGGAGATATTCCAAGCCCACCTGAATGTGTTCCTGTGTGACCTGCTGTAGGTGACCCTGCTCTGGCAGGGGGTTGGACTGGATGAGCTCTGGAGGTCCCTTCCAGCCCCTAACATTCTGAGAGTCTCTGATCTCCACTGTATTTTACGCAAATCAGGGTCAGGAGAAATGGATGCCACAAGGAATGAAATGATTTCCAGACCTGTGAAGCTCTCCTGCTCTCCTGTGATTATATTAAAGGGATTACAACTCCATTTCCTTCTTAATACAGCTAATGCTCTATGGGAAGTCCTCAGGCTAGGGATTAAAGCACTTATTCAATTAATTAGGAACAAACTTTTGCCTTAAAGTCAAACATACAAATAGCAGTAAGCCCTTGAGAGTGTCTTCCTTCCAGAGCAGGGAAAAGGGATCCTGTTTCTGATGGAAATGAAAGCAAACCTGAGCTCTGGAAGGAGCAGGGAGCACAGAAATGAAGGAGATTCACTTCCAAATGTTGGAGCTGTGTCGAACAGCACAGTAAAGGAGCTGAGCAGCTGAACCCCCCTCCAGTCAGAGTGGGAGCAGAATCAGGCCCTGCAAGCCTACATATAAATGAGAAACAATTTCAAGGCTGGTAACTAGCTGCAGGCACAGCAGTGTTTGGATGCATTTGAAGGCAGGGGCAGAACCCTGGCCCTGCTAAACTCCAAACCCAAAATGCTTATTCAGGAGGATATGGATTTCACCTCAGGTGTCTGATTCATTCCTGAGATAGGAGACAATTTCCCAGAACCTGGCTCCAAATCCTAATCTTCCTTGCTGGTGGCTTGATCCTTCCCCAGCTCGCAGGCACAGCTCACAGGACATGCAAAGGCACTCAGCCAGGGCAGCTCATGCAGGGGCAGCCCCACCACTGCTCCTCACCTTACCCTTTCCTCTCCCCAGACACCAGCCAGGGAGGCTGATCACTGCCAACAACAGCCCAGTTCAAAGTGGGTAGGAAGCAAACTGCCAGCCTTCAGCTTTCTGCCTCCTCTTTGCTAGTTGAGGTATAGACAAACCATCCACACAGCCTTCTTTAAAGGGCTTCTGTACATCTGGGCTTGTTTTAACCTTCACAGCTGCTGTGGGGCTGCAGTGCCATTGCCCCTCCTGTGAGGGGTCCCTGCAATGGTCTCACATTTCTCTTGAGCACCCCACTTACAAGGAAGCTCAGCAGAAGGCTGCTCCTGCATGTCAGATCCCTCTGCTGGCATCCTGCATATGGTGCTCAGCGTGGGCTGCATGTTTGAAGCACCAGGAGGGACACATCCAGCTGGAGTGACTGGAGAGCAGGGAAGGGGAAAAGGACCTGAAGGTCCTGGTGGGTGGGAGGATGACCATGAGCCAGCAATGTGCCCTGTGGCAAAGAAGGCCAAGGGCAGCCTGTGGTGCATTAGAAGGGCTGTGGTCATTAGGTCAGAGAGGTTCTCCTGCCCCTCTGCTCTGCCTTGGGGAGGCCACATCTGGAATATTGTGTGCAGTTCTAGGCCCCTCAGGTCAAGAAGGACCTCAGGGAACTGCTTGAGAGAGTCCAGCACAGAGCCACAAAGCTGCTGAAGGCAGTGGAAGATCTTCCTGATGAGCAGAGCCTGAGGGAGCTGAGGGCTCTGCAGCTTGGAGAGGAGGAGCCTGAGAGGTGACCTCATTGCTGGGGATAAAGATGTGCAGGGGGAGTGCCCAGAGGCTGGAGCCAGGCTCTGCTGGGTGATGCCCAATGCCAGCACAAGGGGCAGTGGTGGAAGTTGAGGCAGAGGAAGTTCCATGGAAACAGGAGGAAGAATATTTTTCCCTGTGAGAGTGACAGAAGCCTGGAAGAGGCTGCCCAGGGGGGTTGTGGAGTCTCCCTCTCTGGAGATATTGAAAACCCACCTGGATGTGTTCCTGTGTGACCTGCTGTAGGTGACCCTCCTCTGGCAGGGGGTTGGACTGGATGAGCTCTGGAGGTCCCTTCCAGCCCCTAACATTCTGTGAGTCTGTGAGCAAGAAGAGCTTGCATCGAAATTACTGGTGGGGTGCTGGTGTTTTTGGCCTCTCCACACCTTGCTGTGTGTATGGATCCAAGGGAATTCCAGCAGCATGGGTGGGACCAGGCTGCTGATGGCAGACAGTTATGTGCTTTAGTAGCACCCTGGAAGAAAGTCCCAATGGGAGTGACAGCTGAGTTCCAGTCCTTCAAAACCAGGTGGGAAGGGTTTAAACTAAAATCAAGGGCTTTAATGATACTGTAAACCAATGAGATTTGTGTGCCTGAGCTGTGCAGTTCCTCCCTGACATCCTGCTGGATGTTTCCCTGTGTCTAGAGGTAGCTATCTTCAAGGTCCCTTCCAGCCTAAACCATCCTATGAATCTCTGAAGCCATGTACCTCTGGAAAGTCAATCCCATAACCTCAGTAAGGCTGCAGCAGCATAGAGAATGTGACACAGAGATTAATTTCACCTCATTTGGGCCCTAACTTCCCACATTTCCTGTTTTCTTTTCCCACTGGGGAAATGGCAGGGGACTACCACAGACTACAAGCTCTCCACGGGACAGCAATGTGCCCTTGTGGCCAAGACAGCCAATGGGATCCTGGGGGGCAGCAAGAGAAGTGTGGCCAGCAGAGCTAGGGAGGTTCTTCTCCCCCTCTATTCTGCCCTGCTGTGGTGGGTTGAAAATTCCTCCCCCCAGCATTAAATTGCCAGCCCAGCCTGGATGGAAGCAACTGAAGCTGTACTGCCAAGCAAAACTCCAACCTCCAATGGAATGCAAGGAAGATGCACAAAATAGACAAGATAGACAAGATTGACAGGGACTGACAATTGATAAACAGCACAAGAACCTCCTCTGGCCAAAAACCAGGGGAGCTGCTAATAGCTTCCCACTCCCTGCCCCCCTCCTGACCCCCCCTGGACACAAAGGGACCAGAGAAAAGAGCAGAGGGTTGTTAGAACTTAGCCAAAACAATGCAGCCAAGGTCAAGCAGAAGCCAGCAAAGTTAGTATCTCCCAGAGCAAAGAAGCTGAAAGAGAGAGAGTTTACCACACTAATTCTCATGGAAGATATCTCTCCAGTGGATTGTTTAGAACTCTCATGATTTTCCTTTTGACACCCAATGGTGATTTATTTACATTCTACCACCTGCTGGTCAAGAGCTGTGAAAAATTTTAACGGTACAGCCTAAAACTACCACTGCTGCTGAGACCACCCCCGCAATGCTGTGTCCAGCTTGGGGCTCCCCAGGTCAAGAGAGACAGAGACCTGCTGGAGAGAGTCCAGTGGAGGCTGTGAGGATGCTTAGGGGACTTGAGCATCTCCCCTGTGAGGAGAGACTGAGAGCCCTGGGGCTGTTTCATCTGGGAAGAGAAGGCTGAGAGGGATCTGATCAATGTCTATCAATATCTGAGGGGTGGGGGTCAGGTGGAGGGGACCAAGCTCTGGTGGGTGGTGCACAGCAATAAGACAAAGGAACAATAGATGCAAACTTGAACATAGAAGGTTTCAGCTCAACAGGAGGAGAAACTTCTTTGATGTGAGACTGCTGGAGGCCTGGAGCAGGCTGCCCAGAGAGGTTGTAGAGCCGCCTTCTCTGGAGGTTTTCCAACACCACCTGGATGTGTTCTGGGTGCCCTGCACTGGGTGCCCTGCTCTCTGAGCTCCCTTCCAACTTCTAAGGTACTGTATTGATCCTGTGCTACCTACACCTGTATTGATCCTGTGCTACCTACACCTGTATTGATCCTGTATTACCTACACCTGTATTGATCCTGTGCTACCTACACCTGTATTGATCCTGTGCTACCTACACCTGCATTGCTCCTGTGTTACCTACACCTGTATTGATCCTGTGTTAGCTACACCTGTATTGCTCCTATGCTACCTAGACCTGTATTGATCCTGTGTTACCTACACCTGTATTGCTCCTGTGCTACCTACACCTGTATTGCTCCTGTGCTACCTACACCTGTATTGACCCTGTGTTACCTACACCTGTATAGATCCTGTGCTACCTACACCTGTATTGATCCTGTGTTACCTACACCTGTATAGATCCTGTGCTACCTACACCTGTATTGATCCTGTGTTACCTACACCTGTACTGATCCTGTGCTACCTACACCTGTATTGCTCCTGTGCTACCTACACCTGTATTGACCCTGTGTTACCTACACCTGTATAGATCCTGTGCTACCTACACCTGTATTGCTCCTGTGCTACCTACACCTGTATTGACCCTGTGTTACCTACACCTGTATAGATCCTGTGCTACCTACACCTGTATTGATCCTGTGTTACCTACACCTGTATAGATCCTGTGTTACCTACACCTGTATTGATCCTGTGTTACCTACACCTGTATAGATCCTGTGCTACCTACACCTGTATTGATCCTGTGTTACCTACACCTGTATTGCTCCTATGCTACCTACACCTGTATTGATCCTGTGCTACCTACACCTGTATTGCTCCTGTGCTACATACACCTGTATTGATCCTGTGTTACCTACACCTGTATAGATCCTGTGCTACCTACACCTGTATTGATCCTGTTTACCTACACCTGTATTGATCCTGTCTACTACACTGTATTGATCCTGTGTTACCTACACCTGTATTGATCCTGTGCTACCTACACCTGTATTGATCCTGTGCTACCTACACCTGTATTGATCCTGTGTTACCTACACCTGTATTGATCCTGTGCTACCTACACCTGTATTGATCCTGTGCTACCTACACCTGTATTGATCCTGTGTTACCTACACCTGTATTGATCCTGTGCTACCTACACCTGTATTGATCCTGTGTTACCTACACCTGTATAGATCCTGTGCTACCTACACCTGTATTGATCCTGTGTAACCTACACCTGTATTGATCCTGTGCTACCTACACCTGCATTGCTCCTGTGTTACCTGCACCTGTATTGCTCCTGTGTTACCTACACCTGTATTGATCCTGTGCTACCTACACCACTATTGATCCTGTGCTACCTACACCTGTATAGATCCTGTGCTACCTACACCTGTATTGATCCTGTGCTACCTACACCTGTATTGCTGCTGTGTTACCTACACCTGTATTGATCCTGTGCTACCTACACCTCTATTGATCCTGTGCTACCTACACCTGTATTGATCCTGTGCTACCTACACCTGTATTTCTCCTGTGTTACCTACACCTGTATTGCTCCTATGCTACCTACACCTCTATTGCTCCTGTGTTACCTACACCTGTATAGATCCTCTGCTACCTACACCTGTATTGATCCTGTGCTACCTACACCTGTATTGATCCTGTGTTACCTACACCTGTATAGATCCTGTGCTACCTACACCTGTATTGATCCTGTGTTACCTACACCTGTATAGATCCTGTGCTACCTACACCTGTATAGATCCTGTATTACCTACACCTGTATAGATCCTGTGCTACCTACACCTGTATTGATCCTGTGTTACCTACACCTGTATTGATCCTGTGTTACCTACAGCTGTATTGATCCTGTCTTACCTACACATGTATTGATCCTGTGCTACCTACACCTGTATTGATCCTGTGCTACCTACACCTGTATTGATCCTGTGTTACCTACACCTGTATTGCCCCTGTGCTACTTACACCTGTATTGATCCTGTGCTACCTACACCTGTATTGATCCTGTGCTACCTACACCTGCATTGCTCCTGTGTTACCTACACCTGTATAGATCCTGTGTTACCTACACCTGTATTGATCCTGTGCTACCTACACCTGTATTTCTCCTGTATTACCTACACCTGTATTGCCCCTATGCTACCTACACCTCTATTGATCCTGTGCTACCTACACCTGTATTGCTCCTGTGCTACCTACAGCTGTATTGATCCTGTGTTACCTACACCTGTATAGATCCTGTGCTACCTACACCTGTATTGATCCTGTGTTACCTACACCTGTATAGATCCTGTGTTACCTACACCTGTATAGATCCTGTGCTACCTACACCTGTATTGATCCTGTGTTACCTACACCTGTATAGATCCTGTCTTACCTACACCTGTATTGATCCTGTGCTACCTACACCTGTATTGATCCTGTGTTACCTACACCTGTATAGATCCTGTGCTACCTACAGCTGTATAGATCCTGTGTTACCTACACCTGTATTGATCCTGTGTTACCTACAGCTGTATTGATCCTGTCTTACCTACACCTGTATTGATCCTGTGCTACCTACACCTGTATAGATCCTGTGCTACCTACACCTGTATTGATCCTGTGCTACCTACACCTGTATTGCTCCTGTGTTACCTACACCTGTATTGATCCTGTGCTACCTACACCTTTATTGATCCTGTGCTACCTACACCTGTATTGATCCTGTGCTACCTACACCTGTATTTCTCCTGTGTTACCTACACCTGTATTGCTCCTGTGTTACCTACACCTGTATTGCTCCTATGCTACCTACACCTCTATTGCTCCTGTGCTACCTACACCTGCATTGATCCTGTGCTACCTACACCTGTATAGATCCTGTGCTACCTACACCTGTATTGCTCCTGTGCTACCTACACCTGTATTGATCCTGTGCTACCTACACCTGTATTGATCCTGTGTTACCTACACCTGTATAGATCCTGTGCTACCTACACCTGTATTGATCCTGTGTTACCTACACCTGTATTGATCCTGTGTTACCTACAGCTGTATTGATCCTGTGTTACCTACACCTGTATTGATCCTGTGTTACCTACACCTGTATTGCCCCTGTGCTACTTACACCTGTATTGATCCTGTGCTACCTACACCTGTATTGATCCTGTGCTACCTACACCTGTATTGCTCCTGTGTTACCTACACCTGTATTGCTCCTGTGTTACCTACACCTGTATTGCTCCTATGCTACCTACACCTCTATTGCTCCTGTGCTACCTACACCTGCATTGATCCTGTGCTACCTACACCTGTATAGATCCTGTGCTACCTACACCTGTATTGCTCCTGTGCTACCTACACCTGTATTGATCCTGTGCTACCTACACCTGTATTGATCCTGTGTTACCTACACCTGTATAGATCCTGTGCTACCTACACCTGTATTGATCCTGTGTTACCTACACCTGTATTGATCCTGTGTTACCTACAGCTGTATTGATCCTGTCTTACCTACACCTGTATTGATCCTGTGTTACCTACACCTGTATTGCCCCTGTGCTACTTACACCTGTATTGATCCTGTGCTACCTACACCTGTATTGATCCTGTGCTACCTACACCTGTATTGCTCCTGTGTTACCTACACCTGTATTGATCCTGTGTTACCTACACCTGCATTGCTCCTGTGTTACCTACACCTGTATTGCTCCTGTGTTACCTACACCTGTATTGATACTGTGCTACCTACACCTGTATTTCTCCTGTGTTACCTACACCTGTATTGCCTCTATGCTACCTACACCTCTATTGATCCTGTGCTACCTACACCTGTATTGCTCCTGTGCTACCTACACCTGTATTGATCCTGTGTTACCTACACCTGTATAGATCCTGTGCTACCTACACCTGTATTGATCCTGTGTTACCTACACCTGTATAGATCCTGTGCTACCTACACCTGTATTGATCCTGTGTTACCTACAGCTGTATTGATCCTGTCTTACCTACACCTCTATTGATCCTGTGCTACCTACACCTGTATTGCTCCTGTGTTACCTACACCTGTATTGCCCCTGTGCTACTTACACCTGTATTGATCCTGTGCTACCTACACCTGTATTGATCCTGTGTTACCTACACCTGTATAGATCCTGTGTTACCTACACCTGTATTGCTCCTGTGTTACTACACCTGCATTGATCCTGTGCTACTTACACCTGTATTGATCCTGTGTTACCTACACCTGTATAGATCCTGTGCTACCTACACCTGTAGTGATCCTGTGCTACCTACACCTGTATTGGTCCTGTGCTACCTACACCTGTATTGATCCTGTTACCTACACCTGTATTGATCCTGTGCTACCTACACCTGTATTGCTCCTGTGTTACCTACACCTGTATTGCTCCTGTGTTACCTACACCTGTATTGATCCTGTGCTACCTACACCTGAATTGATCCTGTGTTACCTACACCTGTATAGATCCTGTGCTACCTACACCTGTATTGATCCTGTGTTACCTACACCTGTATTGATCCTGTGCTACCTACACCTGTATAGATCCTGTCTTACCTACACCTGTATTGATCCTGTGTTACCTACACCTGTATTGATCCTGTGTTACCTACACCTGTATAGATCCTGTGCTACCTACACCTGTAGTGATCCTGTGCTACCTACACCTGTATTGGTCCTGTGCTACCTACACCTGTATTGATCCTGTTACCTACACCTGTATTGATCCTGTGCTACCTACACCTGTATTGCTCCTGTGTTACCTACACCTGTATTGCTCCTGTGTTACCTACACCTGTATTGATCCTGTGCTACCTACACCTGTATTGATCCTGTGTTACCTACACCTGTATAGATCCTGTGCTACCTACACCTGTATTGATCCTGTGTTACCTACACCTGTATTGATCCTGTGCTACCTACACCTGTATAGATCCTGTCTTACCTACACCTGTATTGATCCTGTGTTACCTACACCTGTATTGATCCTGTGTTACCTACACCTGCATTGATCCTGTGCTACCTACACCTGTATTGATCCTGTGTTACCTACACCTGTATTGATCCTGTGTTACCTACACCTGTATTGCTCCTATGCTACCTACACCTGTATTGATCCTGTGTTACCTACACCTGTATTGATCCTGTGTTACCTACACCTGTATTGATCCTGTGTTACCTACACCTGTATTGCTCCTATGCTACCTACACCTGTATTGATCCTGTGTTACCTACACCTGAATTGATCCTGTGTTACCTACACCTGTATTGATCCTGTGCTACCTACACCTGTATTGATCCTGTGTTACCTACACCTGTATTGATCCTGTGCTACCTACACCTGTATAGATCCTGTCTTACCTACACCTGTATTGATCCTGTGTTACCTACACCTGTATTGATCCTGTGTTACCTACACCTGTATTGCTCCTATGCTACCTACACCTGTATTGATCCTGTGTTACCTACACCTGTATTGATCCTGTGTTACCTACACCTGTATTGATCCTGTCCTACGTACAACTGTATTGATCCTGTGCTACCTACACCTGTATTGATCCTGTGCTACCTACAGCTGTATTGATCCTGCGCTACCTACACCTGTATTGATCCTGTGTTACCTACACCTGTGTTGATCCTGTGCTACCTACACCTGTATTGATCCTGTATTACCTACACCTGTATTGATCCTGTGCTACCTACACCTGTATCGATCCTGTGTTACCTACACCTGTATAGATCCTGTGCTACCTACACCTGTATTGCTCCTGTGTTACCTACACCTGTATTGATCCTGTGCTACCTACACCTGTATTGATCCTGTGCTACCTACACCTGTATAGATCCTGTGCTACTTACACCTGTATTGATCCTGTGTTACCTACACCTGTATTGATCCTGTGCTACCTACACCTGTATAGATCGTGTGCTACCTACACCTGTATTGATCCTGTGTTACCTACACCTGTATAGATCCTGTGTTACCTACACCTGTATTGATCCTGTCTTACCTACACCTGTATTGATCCTGCGTTACCTACACCAGTATTGCTCCTGTGCTACCTACACCTGTATTGATCCTGTGCTACCTACACCTGTACTGATCCTGTGTCACCTACACCTGTATAGATCCTGTGCTACCTACACCTGTATTGATCCTGTCTTACCTACACCTGTATTGATCCTGTGCTACCTACACCTGTATAGATCCTGTGCTACCTACACCTGTATTGATCCTGTGTTACCTACAGCTGTATTGATCCTGTCTTACCTACACCTGTATTGATCCTGTGCTACCTACAGCTGTATTGATCCTGTGTTACCTACACCTGTATTGATCCTGAGCTACCTACACCTGTATTGCTCCTGTCTTACCTACACCTGTATAGATCCTGTGTTACCTACACCTGTATTGCCCCTGCGCTACCTACACCTGTATTGATCCTGTGCTACCTACACCTGTATAGATCCTGTGTTACCTACACCTGTATTGCTCCTGTGCTACCTACACCTGTATTGATCCTGTGTTACCTATACCTGTATTGATCCTGTGCTACCTACACCTGTATTGATCCTGTGTTACCTACACCTGTATAGATCCTGTGCTACCTACACCTGTATTGATCCTGTGCTACCTACACCTGTATTGATCCTGTGTTACCTACACCTGTATAGATCCTGTGCTACCTACACCTGTATTGATCCTGTGTTACCTACACCTGTATTGATCCTGTGCTACCTACACCTGTATTGATCCTGTGTTACCTACACCTGTATTGATCCTGTGTTACCTACACCTGTATAGATCCTGTGTTACCTACACCTGTATTGATCCTGTGTTACCTACACCTGTATAGATCCTGTGCTACCTACACCTGTATTGATCCTGTGCTACCTACACCTGTATTGATCCTGTGTTACCTACACCTGTATAGATCCTGTGCTACCTACACCTGTATAGATCCTGTGCTACCTACACCTGTATTGATCCTGTGTTACCTACACCTGTACTGATCCTGTGTTACCTACACCTGTATAGATCCTGTGTTACCTACACCTGTATAGATCCTGTGCTACCTACACCTGTATTGATCCTGTGCTACCTACACCTGTATAGATCCTGTGCTACCTACACCTGTATTGATCCTGTGTTACCTACACCTGTATTGATCCTGTGCTACCTACACCTGTATTGATCCTGTGTTACCTGCACCTGTATTGATCCTGTGCTACCTACACCTGTATTGATCCGGTGTTACCTACACCTGTATTGATCCTGTGTTACCTACACCTGTATTGCTCCTGTGTTACCTACACCTGTATTGATCCTGTGTTACCTACACCTGTATTGATCCTGTGCTACCTACACCTGTATTGATCCTGTGTTACCTACACCTGTATTGATCCTGTGCTACCTACACCTGTATTGATCCTGTGTTACCTACACCTGTATTGATCCTGTGCTACCTACACCTGTATTGATCCTGTGCTACCTACACCTGTATTGATCCTGTGCTACCTACACCTGTATTGATCCTGTGTTACCTACACCTGTATAGATCCTGTGCTACCTACACCTGTATTGATCCTGTCTTACCTACACCTGTATTGATCCTGTGCTACCTACACCTGTATAGATCCTGTGCTACCTACACCTGTATTGATCCTGTGCTACCTACACCTGTATTGATCCTGTGTTACCTACACCTGTATTGATCCTGTCTTACCTACACCTGTATTGATCCTGTGCTACCTACACCTGTATTGATCCTGTGTTACCTACACCTGTATTGATCCTGAGCTACCTACACCTGTATTGCTCCTGTCTTACCTACACCTGTATAGATCCTGTGTTACCTACACCTGTATTGCCCCTGCGCTACCTACACCTGTATTGATCCTGTGCTACCTACACCTGTATAGATCCTGTGCTACCTACACCTGTATTGCTCCTGTGCTACCTACACCTGTATTGATCCTGTGTTACCTACACCTGTATTGATCCTGTGCTACCTACACCTGTATTGATCCTGTGTTACCTACACCTGTATAGATCCTGTGCTACCTACACCTGTATAGATCGTGTGCTACCTACACCTGTATTGATCCTGTGTTACCTACACCTGTATAGATCCTGTGCTACCTACACCTGTATTGATCCTGTGTTACCTACACCTGTATTGATCCTGAGCTACCTACACCTGTATTGCTCCTGTCTTACCTACACCTGTATAGATCCTGTGTTACCTACACCTGTATTGACCCTGCGCTACCTACACCTGTATTGATCCTGTGCTACCTACACCTGTATAGATCCTGTGTTACCTACACCTGTATTGCTCCTGTGCTACCTACACCTGTATTGATCCTGTGTTACCTATACCTGTATTGATCCTGTGCTACCTACACCTGTATTGATCCTGTGTTACCTACACCTGTATAGATCCTGTGCTACCTACACCTGTATTGATCCTGTGCTACCTACACCTGTATTGATCCTGTGTTACCTACACCTGTATAGATCCTGTGCTACCTACACCTGTATTGATCCTGTGTTACCTACACCTGTATAGATCCTGTGCTACCTACACCTGTATTGATCCTGTGCTACCTACACCTGTATTGATCCTGCGTTACCTCCACCTGTATAGATCCTGTGCTACCTACACCTGTATTGATCCTGTGTTACCTACACCTGTATTGATCCTGTGTTACCTACACCTGTATTGATCCTGTGCTACCTACACCTGTATAGATCCTGTGCTACCTACACCTGTATTGATCCTGTGTTACCTACAGCTGTATTGATCCTGTCTTACCTACACCTGTATTGATCCTGTGCTACCTACAGCTGTATTGATCCTGTGTTACCTACACCTGTATTGATCCTGAGCTACCTACACCTGTATTGCTCCTGTCTTACCTACACCTGTATAGATCCTGTGTTACCTACACCTGTATTGCCCCTGCGCTACCTACACCTGTATTGATCCTGTGCTACCTACACCTGTATAGATCCTGTGTTACCTACACCTGTATTGCTCCTGTGCTACCTACACCTGTATTGATCCTGTGTTACCTATACCTGTATTGATCCTGTGCTACCTACACCTGTATTGATCCTGTGTTACCTACACCTGTATAGATCCTGTGCTACCTACACCTGTATTGATCCTGTGCTACCTACACCTGTATTGATCCTGTGTTACCTACACCTGTATAGATCCTGTGCTACCTACACCTGTATTGATCCTGTGTTACCTACACCTGTATTGATCCTGTGCTACCTACACCTGTATTGATCCTGTGTTACCTACACCTGTATTGATCCTGTGTTACCTACACCTGTATAGATCCTGTGTTACCTACACCTGTATTGATCCTGTGTTACCTACACCTGTATAGATCCTGTGCTACCTACACCTGTATTGATCCTGTGCTACCTACACCTGTATTGATCCTGTGTTACCTACACCTGTATAGATCCTGTGCTACCTACACCTGTATAGATCCTGTGCTACCTACACCTGTATTGATCCTGTGTTACCTACACCTGTACTGATCCTGTGTTACCTACACCTGTATAGATCCTGTGTTACCTACACCTGTATAGATCCTGTGCTACCTACACCTGTATTGATCCTGTGCTACCTACACCTGTATTGATCCTGTGCTACCTACACCTGTATTGATCCTGTGTTACCTACACCTGTATTGATCCTGTGCTACCTACACCTGTATTGATCCTGTGTTACCTACACCTGTATTGATCCTGTGCTACCTACACCTGTATTGATCCGGTGTTACCTACACCTGTATTGATCCTGTGTTACCTACACCTGTATTGCTCCTGTGTTACCTACACCTGTATTGATCCTGTGTTACCTACACCTGTATTGATCCTGTGCTACCTACACCTGTATTGATCCTGTGTTACCTACACCTGTATTGATCCTGTGCTACCTACACCTGTATTGATCCTGTGTTACCTACACCTGTATTGATCCCGTGCTACCTACACCTGTATTGATCCTGTGCTACCTACACCTGTATTGATCCTGTGCTACCTACACCTGTATTGATCCTGTGTTACCTACACCTGTATAGATCCTGTGCTACCTACACCTGTATTGATCCTGTCTTACCTACACCTGTATTGATCCTGTGCTACCTACACCTGTATAGATCCTGTGCTACCTACACCTGTATTGATCCTGTGCTACCTACACCTGTATTGATCCTGTGTTACCTACAGCTGTATTGATCCTGTCTTACCTACACCTGTATTGATCCTGTGCTACCTACACCTGTATTGATCCTGTGTTACCTACACCTGTATTGATCCTGTGCTACCTACACCTGTATTGCTCCTGTCTTACCTACACCTGTATAGATCCTGTGTTACCTACACCTGTATTGCCCCTGCGCTACCTACACCTGTATTGATCCTGTGCTACCTACACCTGTATAGATCCTGTGCTACCTACACCTGTATTGCTCCTGTGCTACCTACACCTGTATTGATCCTGTGTTACCTATACCTGTATTGATCCTGTGCTACCTACACCTGTATTGATCCTGTGTTACCTACACCTGTATAGATCCTGTGCTACCTACACCTGTATTGATCCTGTGCTACCTACACCTGTATTGATCCTGTGTTACCTACACCTGTATAGATCCTGTGCTACCTACACCTGTATTGATCCTGTGTTACCTACACCTGTATTGATCCTGAGCTACCTACACCTGTATTGCTCCTGTCTTACCTACACCTGTATAGATCCTGTGTTACCTACACCTGTATTGCCCCTGCGCTACCTACACCTGTATTGATCCTGTGCTACCTACACCTGTATAGATCCTGTGTTACCTACACCTGTATTGCTCCTGTGCTACCTACACCTGTATTGATCCTGTGTTACCTATACCTGTATTGATCCTGTGCTACCTACACCTGTATTGATCCTGTGTTACCTACACCTGTATAGATCCTGTGCTACCTACACCTGTATTGATCCTGTGCTACCTACACCTGTATTGATCCTGTGTTACCTACACCTGTATAGATCCTGTGCTACCTACACCTGTATTGATCCTGTGTTACCTACACCTGTATAGATCCTGTGCTACCTACACCTGTATTGATCCTGTGCTACCTACACCTGTATTGATCCTGCGTTACCTACACCTGTATAGATCCTGTGCTACCTACACCTGTATTGATCCTGTGTTACCTACACCTGTATTGATCCTGTGTTACCTACACCTGTATTGCTCCTATGCTACCTACACCTGTATTGATCCTGTGTTACCTACACCTGTATTGATCCTGTGTTACCTACACCTGTATTGATCCTGTCCTACGTACAACTGTATTGATCCTGTGCTACCTACACCTGTATTGATCCTGTGTTACCTGCACCTGTATTGATCCTGTGCTACCTACACCTGTATTGATCCTGTGTTACCTACAGCTGTATTGATCCTGTGTTACCTACACCTGTATTGCTCCTGTGTTACCTACACCTGTATTGATCCTGTGTTACCTACACCTGTATTGATCCTGTGCTACCTACACCTGTATTGATCCTGTGTTACCTACACCTGTATTGATCCTGTGCTACCTACACCTGTATTGATCCTGTGTTACCTACACCTGTATTGCTCCTATGCTACCTACACCTGTATTGATCCTGTGCTACCTACGCCTGTATTGATCCTGTGTTACCTACACCTGTATTGATCCTGTGCTACCTACACCTGTATTGATCCTGTGTTACCTACACCTGTATAGATCCTGTGCTACCTACACCTGTATTGATCCTGTCTTACCTACACCTGTATTGCTCCTGTGTTACCTACACCTGTATTGATCCTGTGCTACCTACACCTGTATAGATCGTGTGCTACCTACACCTGTATTGATCCTGTGTTACCTACACCTGTATAGATCCTGTGTTACCTACACCTGTATTGATCCTGTCTTACCTACACCTGTATTGATCCTGTGTTACCTACACCAGAGTTGCTTCTGTGCTACCTACACCTGTATTGATCCTGTGCTACCTACACCTGTACTGATCCTGTGTTACCTACACCTGTATAGATCCTGTGCTACCTACACCTGTATTGATCCTGTCTTACCTACACCTGTATTGATCCTGTGCTACCTACACCTGTATAGATCCTGTGCTACCTACACCTGTATTGATCCTGTGCTACCTACACCTGTATTGATCCTGTGTTACCTACAGCTGTATTGATCCTGTCTTACCTACACCTGTATTGATCCTGTGCTACCTACAGCTGTATTGATCCTGTGTTACCTACACCTGTATTGATCCTGAGCTACCTACACCTGTATTGCTCCTGTCTTACCTACACCTGTATAGATCCTGTGTTACCTACACCTGTATTGCCCCTGCGCTACCTACACCTGTATTGATCCTGTGCTACCTACACCTGTATTGATCCTGTGTTACCTACACCTGTATAGATCCTGTGTTACCTACACCTGTATTGCTCCTGTGCTACCTACACCTGTATTGATCCTGTGTTACCTATACCTGTATTGATCCTGTGCTACCTACACCTGTATTGATCCTGTGTTACCTACACCTGTATAGATCCTGTGCTACCTACACCTGTATTGATCCTGTGCTACCTACACCTGTATTGATCCTGTGTTACCTACACCTGTATAGATCCTGTGCTACCTACACCTGTATTGATCCTGTGTTACCTACACCTGTATAGATCCTGTGCTACCTACACCTGTATTGATCCTGTGCTACCTACACCTGTATTGATCCTGCGTTACCTACACCTGTATAGATCCTGTGCTACCTACACCTGTATTGATCCTGTGTTACCTACACCTGTATTGATCCTGTGCTACCTACAGCTGTATTGATGCTGTGCTACCTACAGCTGTATTGATCCTGTGTTACCTACACCTGTATTGATCCTGTGTTACCTACACCTGTATTGCTCCTGTGTTACCTACACCTGTATAGATCCTGTGCTACCTACACCTGTATAGATCCTGTGTTACCTACACCTGTACTGATCCTGTGTTACCTACACCTGTATTGATCCTGTGTTACCTACACCTGTATAGATCCTGTGCTACCTACACCTGTATTGATCCTGTGCTACCTACACCTGTATAGATCCTGTGCTACCTACACCTGTATTGATCCTGTGTTACCTACACCTGTATTGATCCTGTGCTACCTACACCTGTATTGATCCTGTGTTACCTGCACCTGTATTGATCCTGTGCTACCTACACCTGTATTGATCCGGTGTTACCTACACCTGTATTGATCCTGTGTTACCTACACCTGTATTGCTCCTGTGTTACCTACACCTGTATTGATCCTGTGTTACCTACACCTGTATTGATCCTGTGCTACCTACACCTGTATTGATCCTGTGTTACCTACACCTGTATTGATCCTGTGCTACCTACACCTGTATTGATCCTGTGTTACCTACACCTGTATTGATCCCGTGCTACCTACACCTGTATTGATCCTGTGCTACCTACACCTCTATTGATCCTGTGTTACCTACACCTGTATTGATCCTGTGCTACCTACACCTGTATTGATCCTGTGTTACCTACACCTGTATAGATCCTGTGCTACCTACACCTGTATTGATCCTGTCTTACCTACACCTGTATTGATCCTGTGCTACCTACACCTGTATAGATCCTGTGCTACCTACACCTGTATTGATCCTGTGCTACCTACACCTGTATTGATCCTGTGTTACCTACAGCTGTATTGATCCTGTCTTACCTACACCTGTATTGATCCTGTGCTACCTACCGCTGTATTGATCCTGTGTTACCTACACCTGTATTGATCCTGAGCTACCTACACCTGTATTGCTCCTGTCTTACCTACACCTGTATAGATCCTGTGTTACCTACACCTGTATTGCCCCTGCGCTACCTACACCTGTATTGATCCTGTGCTACCTACACCTGTATAGATCCTGTGTTACCTACACCTGTATTGCTCCTGTGCTACCTACACCTGTATTGATCCTGTGTTACCTATACCTGTATTGATCCTGTGCTACCTACACCTGTATTGATCCCGTGCTACCTACACCTGTATAGATCCTGTGCTACCTACACCTGTATTGATCCTGTGCTACCTACACCTGTATTTATCCTGTGTTACCTACACCTGTATTGATCCTGTGTTACCTACACCTGTATTGATCCTGTGTTACCTACACCTGTATAGATCCTGTGCTACCTACACCTGTATTGATCCTGTGCTACCTACACCTGTATTGATCCTGCGTTACCTACACCTGTATAGATCCTGTGCTACCTACACCTGTATTGATCCTGTGTTACCTACACCTGTATTGATCCTGTGCTACCTACAGCTGTATTGATGCAGTGCTACCTACAGCTGTATTGATCCTGTGTTACCTACACCTGTATTGATCCTGTGTTACCTACACCTGTATTGCTCCTGTGTTACCTACACCTGTATAGATCCTGTGCTACCTACACCTGTATTGATCCTGTGCTACCTACACCTGTATAGATCCTGTGCTACCTACACCTGTATTGATCCTGTGCTACCTACACCTGTATTGCCCCTGTGCTACCTACACCTGTATAGATCCTGTGCTACCTACACCTGTATTGATCCTGTGCTACCTACACCTGTATTGATCCTGTGTTACCTACACCTGTATAGATCCTGTGCTACCTACACCTGTATTGATCCTGTGTTACCTACACCTGTATTGATCCTGTGCTACCTTCACCTGTATTGATCCTGTGTTACCTACACCTGTATTGATCCTGTGCTACCTACACCTGTATAGATCCTGTGTTACCTACACCTGTATTGATCCTGTGTTACCTACACCTGTATAGATCCTGTGCTACCTACACCTGTATTGATCCTGTGCTACCTACATTTGTATTGATCCTGTGTTACCTACACCTGTATAGATCCTGTGCTACCTACACCTGTATTGATCCTGTGTTACCTACACCTGTACTGATCCTGTGTTACCTACACCTGTATTGATCCTGTGTTACCTACACCTGTATAGATCCTGTGCTACCTACACCTGTATTGATCCTGTGCTACCTACACCTGTATAGATCCTGTGCTACCTACACCTGTATTGATCCTGTGTTACCTACACCTGTATTGATCCTGTGCTACCTACACCTGTATTGATCCTGTGTTACCTGCACCTGTATTGATCCTGTGCTACCTACACCTGTATTGATCCGGTGTTACCTACACCTGTATTGATCCTGTGTTACCTACACCTGTATTGCTCCTGTGTTACCTACACCTGTATTGATCCTGTGTTGCCTACACCTGTATTGATCCTGTGCTACCTACACCTGTATTGATCCTGTGTTACCTACACCTGTATTGATCCTGTGCTACCTACACCTGTATTGATCCTGTGTTACCTACACCTGTATTGATCCCGTGCTACCTACACCTGTATTGATCCTGTGCTACCTACACCTGTATTGATCCTGTGTTACCTACACCTGTATTGCCCCTGTGCTACTTACACCTGTATTGATCCTGTGCTACCTACACCTGTATTGATCCTGTGCTACCTACACCTGTATAGATCCTGTGCTACCTACACCTGTATTGATCCTGTGCTACCTACACCTGTATTGCCCCTGTGCTACCTACACCTGTATAGATCCTGTGCTACCTACACCTGTATTGATCCTGTGCTACCTACACCTGTATTGATCCTGTGTTACCTACACCTGTATAGATCCTGTGCTACCTACACCTGTATTGATCCTGTGTTACCTACACCTGTATTGATCCTGTGCTACCTACACCTGTATTGATCCTGTGTTACCTACACCTGTATTGATCCTGTGTTACCTACACCTGTATAGATCCTGTGTTACCTACACCTGTATTGATCCTGTGTTACCTACACCTGTATAGATCCTGTGCTACCTACACCTGTATTGATCCTGTGCTACCTACACCTGTATTGATCCTGTGTTACCTACACCTGTATAGATCCTGTGCTACCTACACCTGTATTGATCCTGTGCTACCTACACCTGTATTTATCCTGTGTTACCTACACCTGTACTGATCCTGTGTTACCTACACCTGTATTGATCCTGTGTTACCTACACCTGTATAGATCCTGTGCTACCTACACCTGTATTGATCCTGTGCTACCTACAGCTGTATTGAACCTGTGTTACCTACACCTGTATTGATCCTGTGTTACCTACACCTGTATAGATCCTGTGCTACCTACACCTGTATTGATCCTGTGCTACCTACACCTGCATTGATCCTGTCTTACCTACACCTGTATTGATCCTGTATTACCTACACCTGTATAGATCCTGTGCTACCTACACCTGTATTGATCCTGTGTTACCTGCACCTGTATTGATCCTGTGCTACCTACACCTGTATTGCTCCTGTCTTACCTACACCTGTATTGATCCTGTGTTACCTACACCTGTATTGATCCTGTGCTACCTACACCTGTATTGATCCTGTGTTACCTACACCTGTATTGATCCTGTGTTACCTACACCTGTATTGCTCCTGTGTTACCTACACCTGTATTGATCCTGTGTTACCTACACCTGTATAGATCCTGTGCTACCTACACCTGTATTGCTCCTGTCTTACCTACACCTGTATTGATCCTGTGTTACCTACACCTGTATTGCTCCTGTGCTACCTACACCTGTATTGATCCTGTGCTACCTACACCTGTATTGATCCTGTGCTACCTACAGCTGTATTGATGCTGTGCTACCTACACCTGTATTGATCCTGTGCTACCTACACCTGTATAGATCCTGTGCTACCTACACCTGTATTGCTCCTGTGTTACCTACACCTGTATTGCTCCTGTGCTACCTACACCTGTATAGATCCTCTGCTACCTACACCTGTATTGATCCTGTGTTACCTACACCTGTATTGATCCTGTGTTACCTATACCTGTATAGATCCTGTGCTACGTACACCTCTATTGATCCTGTGTTACCTACACCTGTATAGATCCTGTGCTACCTACACCTGTATTGATCCCGTGCTACCTACACCTGTATAGATCCTGTGCTACCTACACCTGTATTGATCCTGTGCTACCTACACCTGTATTGATCCTGTGTTACCTACACCTGTATAGATCCTGTGCTACCTACACCTGTATTGATCCTGTGCTACCTACACCTGTATTGATCCTGTGTTACCTACACCTGTATAGATCCTGTGCTACCTACACCTGTATTGATCCTGTGTTACCTACACCTGTATTGATCCTGTGTTACCTACACCTGTATAGATCCTGTGCTACCTACACCTGTATTGATCCTGTGTTACCTACACCTGTATTGATCCTGTGTTACCTACACCTGTATAGATCCTGTGCTACCTACACCTGTATTGATCCTGTGCTACCTACACCTGCATTGATCCTGTCTTACCTACACCTGTACTGATCCTGTGTTACCTACACCTGTATTGATCCTGTGTTACCTACACCTGTTTAGATCCTGTGCTACCTACACCTGTATTGATCCTGTGATACCTACACCTGTATTGATCCTGTGATACCTGCACCTGTATTGATCCTGTGCTACCTACACCTGTATTGCTCCTGTCTTATATACACCTGTATTGATCCTGTGTTACCTACACCTGTATTTATCCTGTGCTACCTACACCTGTATTGATCCTGTCTTACCTACACCTGTATTGATCCCGTGCTACCTACACCTGTATTGATCCTGTCTTACCTACACCTGTATTGATCCTGTGCTACCTACACCTGTATTGATCCTGTGTTACCTACACCTGTATAGATCCTGTGCTACCTACACCTGTATTGATCCTGTGCTACCTACACCTGCATTGATCCTGTCTTACCTACACCTGTACTGATCCTGTGTTACCTACACCTGTATTGATCCTGTGTTACCTACACCTGCATTGATCCTGTGCAAGGTGCTGCAGGGGATACCAGCAGGGTCCAGGTGAACCATCTCCGCTTTTAGCAATGTGAGGCAAGAAAACGTGGCTGAGGAGGGCATACCCCTGTCAGCCCAGCTCTTGACAAGTGCTCTTTGGGCTTAGGAATAAGATTCATTGCCCCATGAGGATGTTGAAAGAGGGAAGTGATTGGTAAGCAGGAGCTCCATCGTGTGAAAGAGGCAGGGTGTAATCTGTGCATCTCCATTCAGGTTATCACCACGAGGAGATAAAGTGCAGAGGGAGGATTCTTCTCCAAGGCAGGGGTGTTGACAGCCTGTGCTGTCAGCAGGAGGTCACTCATCCATTTGGGTCTGAAAACATGAACTAAAGTTCATGTTTTTAAAGTCAGTGCCATGGCAGCAGTGCCCTTGCATGGGAACTCCTTTCCCATGGAGTCAGGGATTTCATGCTTCTCTTCCTGGTAAACTGGTAGGGGCATTCCTGGCATCTCGTGGTCAGAAATAAGCAGCATCCTTCAGCCTCAATCTGAGGCACCTGTAGCTCTCTGCCAGCCACCTAAAGCACTTACAGGACTGAGCTCTGCCAGCCAAACTCCTCCTTGCTCAGCCACCCCTCTCTGCAGAAGAAAAGGGCAGCTGGTGAACTCAGTGGTGATGTCCCAGATCTTTGGGCAGCTCTGCTGTAGCCTGGTAAAACAATCCCTGTTTGCTCAGAGCTCCCCTCCAAAGGACATCCATCAGCAGAAGATGGCCAGAACCCCACCACTGCCTATGCAATGTGTCCTGTGATACAAATCAAGGCATATTTAGGCACCTGTGCAAGGCAAAGCCATAAAAGTTTTGCTGGAGAGCCCAAAGCTGCTCTCCAATGCCATTGTTTAAAGAGCCCTTTAACCACATCACTTTTCTCCTCGTTAGGTTAAGCTGGAGGTGAAAAAGTCCTTCCCAAAGGGTTTTCACTCAACTCACTCAGCCCAAAGTAAACATGCCTCTGGGACCATTATGGGTATCAGGTGTCCAAGGCTTTGTTAAGAGCTTGCCTCTTAGGTAAATCCTGTTTCTCTTTTCCCTTGGAAGGGGAAGGTTAACATTAGAGATGGGCTCAGGAGAGCACAGCAGAGCAGCACCAAGCGCTACAGACAGACAGCAGTAAGATGAGATCCAGAGCAGTGCACACAAGGGAGCCAGGGCTCAGGGAGGCTCTGATCTAACATAACTTTGGGTACAGTAGTGGCACTGGTTTCATGTATGCCTGTCACCTGCATAAGATCTTGTGGTGGCCAAGAGCTTGGTGTTCTCATCAGCAGTCAGTAGAGCCTCCACAGAGGGTTCAGAGCCCAGAATTAACAAGCAGGAGCTGTGGCTAGCGCCAAGTGTAGGGGAAATGTGCATCTAGAGCTCATCATGGAAAGTCACAGAATCCAGAGTGCCAGGCTGGCAGGGACCCCAGGATCCTCTGCTCCAAGCTTTCCAGGTGATGCAGCTGAAATGAGCTGCCCAGCACCCTGGCAAGCTGAGGCTGCAAACTGTCCCATGCAGGGGATCCACTGCTGCCCTTGGGAGCTGATCCCAGTGTCTGGCTGTGCTCAGGGGCAAACATTTCCCTCTGGAGTGCAATGGGAATGTCCCCAGCAGTCCCTTGTCCCCATCCCCCCTTGGCTTTGCCATGGCACTCCTTGTACCAAGGGAATATCCATCCCCCTGGTAGCCACCCTTGATGTGCTGGTCCATGGTGCTGAGGTCTGTCCTGAGCCTTCTCCTCTCCAGGCTGAACACCCCCAGCTCTCTGAGCCTCTCCTCACCTGGCAGTGCTGCCAGTTCCCTGATCCTTCTCGTGGCCCTCAAGCCACATGCCCGTGTTTGGAGGAACTTATGGGTTTCAGCCAGCAGGACCACCCTTGAGTTTCAGCTCGACATCTACTTCTTAAAGGCAGGCTGAGGGCCACTCCAGATCAGCTCAGCTAGACCTCACCCACAACTGACCACAGCAAAGAGAAGCATTTCCATGGACTGCACCAAGGTCTGCACTAGAGATGCAGGTGGGAGATGTCCCCACTGCAGCCATTAGCTGCTGAGCTGATCTAAAGCTGTCAGGCAGAATAAAGCAGCCACCTGCTGCCAGTGATGGGAGAAGATCAAACGCTAGCAGGGGACAGAAGTCAAGCGATGCGAGAGCTGCTCACATGTCATTTCTGAAGCCACCTTCTGCCTTTGATCTCTGCTTAGCAAGTGGGCACCTCTTGGATCAGATGGTCATTAGAGAAGTGTGCCACCAAAGCCATCCCACCTTGAAGTCTCAAGTGTTTGCTTTCCCCAGAGATCCCCCCTGCACTTCCACCGCTGCTGTGTGAATCCTCTGACCTGAGATTTCCTTTGGGAAAGATGAGTAGCACAGGTGAGAGAGCAAGGACCAGGCCTCATGTCCTCCTCTGATGCCAGCATTGTTCACTGGGATGAGGCTGAGACTGCTCTTTTATAACTATATTCTACATGCACAGGTAGGTCCTCTGAAGATCAGAAGAGAATCAGTACAGAAGACATTGAACAAAAAACCCCAGCCTGGCCCTGAAGAGCTTACAGGCATAGATTGCCTGGGGCTGGAAGGGACCCCACAAGGGCATCTTGTCCAACACTCTGCAGGCAGCAGGGACAACTCCAGCTAGAGGAGGCTGCACAGGGACACATCCAGACTGATCTTGAATATCTCCAGGGACAGAGCCTCAGCCTGGGCAGCCTGTTCCAGTGTCTCCCCAGCCTCCCTGGGCACAACCTCATGTCCAACCTAACTCTGCCTTGCTCCACTTGCAAACCACTGTCCCTGGTCCTATCCCCACAGCCCCTTCTGAACAGTCCCTCCCCAGCCTGCCTGCAGCTCTCCTGCAGAGATTGAAATGCAGCTCTAAGGTCTGCCTGCAGCCTTCTCTTCTCCAGCCTGAACAGCCCCAACTCTCTCAGCCTGTCCCCACAGCAGAGGTTCTCCAGCCTCTGATCATCTTTGTGGCCTCCTCTGGACCCTCTCCATCAGGTCCAGGTCTCTCTTGTGTTGGGAGTCCCATGACTGGACACAGCCCTGCAGGTGAGGTCTTCCTAGAGCAGAGCAGAGCAGAGAGGCAGAATCACCAAGACAGCAAAAGGGCTTTGACTGGAGGGATTTTAAAGACAAAGTCCTCTGAGACAGAGCAAGCTGCAGCTCACAGGGATCTGTGGATAAATCCCACTCTGCTGAATCCTCACTCAGGGTGCTGCTTGGCTTCTGCTAACAGAGCTTTTGTTCCAGCAGCACAAGTTGGGGAGATGAAATGGTGTGGAGTTTGGAGGTGGTGAGCACCAGCAGCTGCCTTCTGAAGCAGGGATTGACAGCAGGGAGGGGTGCAGGTATTTGCCAGCGCCGGGCACGCATCCCACAAACCCTTTGCGTTTGGTTTGTTGATACCTCCAGTGAGCATTAACAGGAGGCAAAATGCTGGGGAAGTGAGAGCCTGGTGTCAGGTTACCCCACATCTCGGCTGAGGCTGCAGGGGGGATTACAGACCCAGAACCATCCTGAGCACTGCGGTGTCATTACAGCGAAATCAAAGTAACCTGGGGCTGGGCAGGGAACTGTCAACAGCTAGAGGAAAGAGCCGGCCCGGGAAGGAGCTCCTCATCAGGATGAAATTTAGTCACCTTTATTTTCATTTCAGCTGAGGGGTCAAGCAGAAAAGCTCTCTCCAGCGGCCTTTATTTACAGTCCTGAAGGGAGTGGCTGATGAAGTACTCAGAGGAAGGATGAAGCCAGCCGGCAGCCACTCGCTGATGACAGACAGGGGATGCTGGAATGGCACAGGAGGCTGTGGTGAATGGAACAGCACTGGATCCAATGAAGTCCTTAACAAACCTCCCAGGCACTTGCATAAGAAGTTGGACAGCAAGTTCTGCATGGCACAGCAATGTGCCCTGGGGGCCAAGAAGGCCAAGGGGGTCCTGGGGGGCATTCAGAGGAGTGTGGCCAGCAGAGCCAGGGAGGTTCTCCTCCCCCTCTGCTCTGCCCTGCTGAGACCTCACCTGGAGTATTGCATCCAGGTCTGGGCTCCCCAGTTCAGGAGAGACAGGGATCTGTTGCAGAGAGTACAAGGGAGGGCTCCAAGGTTGCTGAAGGGCCTGGAGCACTGCCTGGGGAGGAGAGGCTGAGAGCCCTGGGGCTGTTTAGTCTGGAGAGGAGAAGGCTGAGAGGGATCTGATCAATGTCTATCAATAGCTGAGGGCTGGGGGTCAGGAGGGAGGGGACAGGGACAGGCTCTGCTCAGTTGTGCCCTGGGATAGAACAAGAGGCAATGGATGGAAACTGCAGCCCAGGAGGTTCCACCTCAACATGAGGAGGAACTTCTTGAGTGTGAGGGTCCCAGAGCCCTGGAGCAGGCTGCCCAGGGAGGTTGTGGAGTCTCCTTCTCTGGAGCCTTTCCAGCCCTGTCTGGATGTGTTCCTGTGTGACCTGTGCTGGATTCTCTGGTCCTGCTCTGGCAGGGGGCTCGACTGGAAGATCTCCAGAGGTCCCTTCCAACCCCTAACATCCTGTGGGCCTGTGAATGAGGCTAAGAACTTCATCTGGAACATTTGCAGGGAGACCAAGTAAAGATCTGCCCTCAGGGCCTCAGTCTTAGTGCAGAAGCTCACTCACAGTGACAACAGTGCCCCAGGAGCAGCCTTCATTCATAAATTCACAGAATGGTTTGGGTTGGAAGGGACCTTCAAGATCATCCAGTTCCAACCCCCTGCCATGGGCAGGGACACCTCCCACCAGCCCAGCTTGCTCAAGGCCTCATCCAGCCTGGCCTTGAACACCTCCAGGGAGGGGACAGCCACAGCCTCCCTGGGCAACCTGTGCCAGTGTCTCACCACCCTCACTCTAAATAACTTCTTCCTCATTTCCAGTCTCAATCTCCCCTCCTGGAGCTTCAATCCATTCCCTCTTGTCCTATCACAATGAGGCATTTCCTCAGCCTGACTTTTCCTTTCCACTTCTTCTCTTCACTCTGCCCAGGTGACCAACCTCAATTTCTAGAACACCACAATATGGTATGGTTGCTTTTTTTTTCTCCTAGACATGCTGGCAATTTGCTATAAAAACTGTGGAAGACTTTCACATTTCTCTGTGTCTGCTGTTGATGAATGCACACAGAAGCTGTGAACATTGTCAAGTCAGAGTAGCTACGTCCATGCTGGAGAAAATACCAGGGGCTGTTCTTTGGCCCTGAGCTCATAACCACACAGCCCAGATAGCATTCCCCACATCAAAATGGTCTCATGGACACTGCCCACTGGGAAGTTTGTAGCCTCTGAGCCATGCCAGGCCACTGAGAGGACTCTTAAGCCCCAAACATGTCTGGCCCATGCTGGCAGTTTAACAGCATGGACTAGTACAGGCTGCTGCCCAGGGCTGGGAATGCAACCAGTGCCTACATACTGGGCACCCCGTACCTTTCTCTGCTGCTGTCCAGTAAATGGTAGAGAACTTGCAAGAGAGTTTTAAGACCTCTCAGATTCAATCTGACCAGCCTGGGGAGGCAAAAGGTGATAGCACCTTGTAAGGCCTAGAAGAAAGATGGAGAGAGGCTGTTTAGAAAGGACCAGGGGCAATGGCTTCAGACTAGAGCAGAGCAGATTGAGATTGGATGTGAGGAACAAGTTCTGCACCAGGAGGGTGGTGGAACACTGGCACAGGTTGCCCAGGGAGGTGGTTGAGGCTCCATCCCTGGAGATATTCAAGGTGAGGCTGGACAGGGCTGTGGGCAACCTGATCTAGTGGAGGATGTCCCTGCTGAGTGCAGGGGGGGTTATATTGGATGAGCTTTGGATGTTCCTTCCAACCCAGACCATTCTGTGATTCTATCATTCTATGATACTGCAGGGCAGAGCTCTGGCTCCCCTGTGGACCTTGGGCTGCAGCACTGCAATGCCTTCTGCCATGCCCTGAAATCCCCTCCTAGGACCAGAAACAGAAAGTAAAAGGTAAAATTCCTCCCTTTACACTCATCCAGGAAACCTCCTTTCACCCTACCTCCTCTTTAAGGAGCTAACCCCAAGCAGCAGCCAGTTTTGCAAGGGTTAACCAGCATGAAATGAGTGTGGAGAGACAGTCTGGGAGGGTAATCACTTATTATTTTCAGGTAATATCCTTTATCTCTGACTGATCTGCTCCTCTGCAGCAACACTCACTGCAGCCAAGAGTCACCAAAGTTATCTCTGATGCTGGGGCTCTGTGGAGTGCTGGCTGCGAGGGACCCAGGAGAGGCCAAGGAGAGGACTTCAATTCTGGCCTGAACTATGCTCTGGTAGCTAAAAGGCCATCCTAGAAATCATCTATTTTAGCAGAGAAAGGGGTGACCTGGGTTTCCCTTTCCCCAAGAGCAGTGTGGTGTTCCAACTGCTCAGGGATCAGCCAGTGGTTAATTAAAGAAAAGGCAGAGGGAGAAGCACTGCAGGCAGCAGCAGAGCTCCTGGGGGCACTCCAACTGCTGGTCACCCTTTGATGCTGCTCAGTCACCTCTGTGCTCACCCTTCCTGCAACCCAGATTAAATCACCTGATTCTCCTCATCCTGCACTCTGGATTCGTGGTTTTAAGGGACCCCATCCAAACCCTGGGGACTAAGCGATGTGAATCCAGTGCTGTGCAGAAGCCTCCTGGCTCGTGCAGAGCCTCAGCAGGAAGAGAGGGTGGAAAGAGAGTTGGGGTTTGCCTCTTCTTCTGCACACTTGGTGCTGGCTGCTGTCTGGCAAGGCTCTGTCTGGTGGCTCAGGAGGGTGACTGAGAATCATAGATTCAGTGCTTGGGAACTCAGAGCAGCTTCCTTGATCAGGGCTGAACTTGAAGCTGCTGCATGCATAAAGCTCTCCTGTTTGCCCCTGTTCCCTCTGGCTTCCCTTGTCTCTGCAGTCCCTGTGTTTAGGGAGGTGTGCCCTTTGGTTTTTCTGTCCCACAGACCATGTAAAGAGCAGTTGCAAGTCATTCTCAAGTCATTTAGCAAGCACAGGCTCATTTTCTTACGCTTCAATGCATGGACTGCAGAGCCAAAGGCTCCATGAAGGTTAAGAAGCAGCAGATGTGAGTTCAGGAAGTAGAGTCCACACCTCTGCCGAGAAATTTGTAAGCCAAGCAAACCCCTCAAAACAAACCCTAACACTCTCTTTTCTCCTGCCATCGGGGTCCTGGTCCTCTTCCCTTGCCCAGAACAAAGCCCAGAGGAGCTGGGGAGCGCTCAGCCAGCCAGCAGCCACTTTCCTCATGCAGGTGACTGTCTGTGGTGGGTTGAAAATTCTCCCCAACATAAAATTGCCAGATCAGCTCAGTTGGAAGCCATTGAAGCTCTATTTACAAGCAAAACTACAATCTAGAAAAGAAATGCAATGAATATGTACAAACCAGACAACATTGACATATAGTTACAATTTATAAACAGCACAAGAACCCCCCTGGAACAAACCAGGGGGCTCCCCCCTGGACATGGGACAAGAGCAGGAGCAGAGAGTAGTTGTTAATGCTTAGCCACAACAAAGCAATGCAGCCAAGGTCAGCAAAGGCAGCAGAAGCCAGAGCTGGTGTCTGCTAGAGTGAAGGAAGCAAAAAGAGACTGAGTTACTTTATACAAACCAACTTTGTTAGTAGTCTGTCCAAGGGGACTGTTTAGACCTTATCATTATTTTCCTTTTCACACCCAATGGTGATTTATTTACATCCTACTACTTTCTGTTCAAGATCTGTGGAAAATTTTCAATGCACAGCCTAAAACTACTACACTGTCCCTCTGCACACCCTGCTGCTGGCCATCCTCTGTCTGATGGTCTCCCACTCTGCCACGTTCCACTCAGCTCTGCTTTCCTGCTTTGCCCTCCTCTCCACCCATTTCTTGTCAGGGTCCCACTGTTTTTTTTTTTTTGCTTCCCCTTGTCTGTGTCTTTTCGTGGCTGTTTCAGATCTGTGCCCACATGTGCCAGCTGCATAGAATCACAGAATTGTCAGGGCTGGAAGGCACCTCAAGGATCATCCAGTCCCAACCCCCCTGCCATGGGCAGGGACACCTCACACTACATCAGGCTGGTCAGAGCCTCATCCAGCCTGGCCTTGAAAACTTCCAGGGATGAGGCTTCCACCACCTCCCTGGGCAACCTCTTCCAGTGTCTCACCATCCTCACGGGGAAGAATTTCTTCCTAACATCCAATCTGAATCTCCCCATTTCTAGTTTTGTTCCATTCCCCCTCCTCCTCCCAAACTCCCTAGAGGAATCTGTTGCTGTCCCCTGTGGTGAAACTCCTCAGATAAATGGAGTTGTCCATCTTGTCCACCTGGCTGCTGCCTGCCTGTGTGCAGTACTCATCCTTTCTCCCCTTGCTCCTGGTCTTTGGCTCAGGCCAACATCTGCCCTGCATGGTTGATCATGGGATATGGCAGCCTGCCTTGGCACATCTGATGAACTGGCAGCACCACTGAGGATGTGCTCATCCTGGGGCTTTTGATCTCCTTCTCTGGCTTTGCCGAGAACCTTTGGTGCCTGTAGCTCCATCCTTTACTTTCTACAGGCAGTGCCAGAAGTTCCTGCAGATTACTGAAGCCACCCTGCCTGCTGCCAGTGTTGAACCAGTTCAGCTTGCTCTTGACCAGGACTGCTGACCTCATCTCTTCACCATGCTTTTCAGCAGCTTCTTACACATATCCTATAGCCCTAGGACACTCCACACACTCTTGCAACATTCTGGGCCAGATGGCTCTTGGCAGTTGTGCAACTGAAGTTCTTCTTGATACCTCTGAACCCGGCAGGCAGTGACCAGCCTCTTGCCTTGCCCTCACTGCACTGTCCCTCTTGCTCTGCAGAAACTGATTCAGCCTCCAGCAAGGAACTCAGGGAGGAATTTGCTCAAGTTATCAGGATTTGGAAGGCCACCACTGTGGGAATTTACTTATTAGGATCCATTTTTCCTTGCTTAGGGGATCTTTCCTTTCCTGAGAACATACAACTGCCTGGCTTGGTCAATGACCCATGCTGCAGCCCCACTGATCCATTCTCAGCTCCTCATATTTCCTCAGTCTCCTGACCCTTCTTAGCAGTCTCTGCTAGCAAGATTCCTCTTGTCACCCTGCTCCTGAAGCGTTATAATCTCCCAAACACAGAGAATCCTTCATCTCTTGATCTGTCAGCTGTAAAAACTCTGGTAAGCTTGCCCCTCTCCTCAGCATCAATATCATGGTGGATACACTTCTTCTTTCTTTTTCCTTCTTCTTTATTCTTCTTCTTCTTCTTCTTTTCTTCTTCTTCTTTTCTTCTTTTCTTCTTCTTCTTCTTCTTTTCTTCTTCTCTTCTTCTTCTTCTCTTCCTTTTCTTCTCTTCTTTTCTTCTTCTTCTCTTCTTCTTCTTCTCTTCTTCTTCTTCTCCTCTTCTTCTTTTCTTCTTCTTCTCTTCTTATTTTCTTCTTCTTCTTTTCTTCTTCTTCTCTTCTTCTTCTCTTCCTTTTCTTCTCTTCTTCTTCCTTTCTTCTTCTTCTTCTTTTCTTCTTCTTCCCCTTCTTCTTCTACTCTTCTTCTTCTTCTACTCTTCTTCTTCTTCATCTTCCTTTCTTCTTCTTCTTCTCCTTCTCCTCCTTCTCCTTCTTCTTTCTTCTTCTTTTTCTTCTTTCTTTTTTTCTTCTTTCTTCTTTCTTTCTTGCTTTCTTCTTCTTAGTGTCTGCTGTAAGAGACCATCTTCCTTTGGACTTTCACAAGAATGTTTTCTTGCTGCCTTGCTTTTGAAACCAGCTCTCCTGAAAAGCTCTTGCTAGATGACTTTTGCCCAGCTCTGGCTGTGCCTGCTCAGGGTCTGTCTTCTCACACAAACATTTTGCTTAGCACTGACCAGGTGGAGAATGTCTTCCAACACCAAGACTCAGTGGCTGCCTGCTTGCTTCCTCACCAAGCCATGTTAAATAGAAACACAGAACTGTCAGGGTCGGCAGACACCTCAAGGCTCATCCAGTTCCATCCAGGGACACCTCACACTAGAGCAGGTTGCTCACAGCCACATCCAGCCTGGCTTAAAAACCCTCCAGGGATGAGGCTTCCCTGTTGTTGAGACAGCGGCTGGGGTTACGGCTGCAGGTGACCACTGCTCCAGAGGACACCCAGTGTTTGCTCTTCCTCTGCTTGCTAATTGTGGTAGTTTTAGGCTATTCCTTTAAAATGTTTTCACAGATCTTGAACAGAAAGCAGTACAAATGTAAATAAATCACTAACTTGGGTCTTCCTAAAGGCAAGTTGAAGCTTTTCAGCTCTGCTGCCTGCTTACTATGCCCTTGCACCTCTCTTTGTGTGTGCAAAGTCTGTAGAGCCTCATGAAAGCCTGCAGGCCCTGCCCATATTATTCACTCCTGGTTAATTTTGACTTCCTCAAAATTTGGCATGCTCCTGTCAGTCACGAACATCAATCCCATGGCACATGAATGGTTCACAGCCAAGGCTGTTCACAGCTTAGGCATGCCCTGAATGGTAGCAGCATCACCTGGAATTCTTCAAAGAACTCAAGGAAACTCTTCCTGAGTGTCTGCCACAGCAGCACATATGTCCATAGGTGCCACCAGTGTAGAATCTGTTCCACAGCCCTAAATGCAAGGGTTGGCTTCTGAAAGGTGACAAATCTTGAGCTGCCCAGGAATTTCCTTTTCCTGCTGTGATCCCTGCTGAGGAAACTCTTGTGTTTTCATAGAGTCACAGAATGGCCTGGGCTGGAAGGGAGCTCCAAAGCTCATCCAGTCCAAGCCCTCTGCACTCAGCAGGGACATCCTCCACTAGATCAGGTTGCTCAGAGCCCTGTTCAGCCTCACCTTCAATATCTCCAGGGATGGGACCTCAACCACTTCCCTGGGCAACCTGTTCCAGTGTTCCACCACCCTCCTGGTGCAGAACTTGTTCCTCACATCCAATCTCAATCTGCTCTGCTCTACTTTGAAGCCATTGCCCCTGGTCCTGTCCCTGCAGCCCTTTGCAAACAGTCTCTCTGCAGCCTTCCTGTAGCTCCCCTCAGGTCCTGGCAGGCTGCTCTAAGGTCTCACTGGAGCCTTCTCTTCTCCAGGCTGAACACCCCCAGCTCCCTCAGCCTGTCCCCATAGCAGAGCTGCTCCAACCCCCTGAGCATTTTCATGGCCTCCTCTGGACCCTCTCCATCAGGTCCATGTCCTTCCTGTGCTGAGGGCTCCAGAGCTGGACACAGCCCTGCAGGTGAGGTCTCAGCAGAGCAGAGTGAAGTGTATTTTCCCATATGGCATCACTGCCTCCTTATCTCTTTCAAGAGGTGTGCAGTGTCACAGAATGGTTTGGGTTGGCACAGTCCTTTCAGAGCATCCAGTCCAACCCTTCTCTAACTTTACCCAGGCTGGGGCTAACCCCTGGCCCTCAGCACCACAGCTCTGCCTCTATGAAACACCTCCAGGGATGGGCATTCAACCACCAACCTGTGTCACCTGGGCCAGTTTCTGAGAACTCTTTTGGTGAAGAAGTTTTTTCTGATGTCCAGCCTAAGCCTCCCCTGGGGTATCTTGAGGCCATTTGCTTTCATCCTATCAGTTGTTATTCTGCTGGTGCATCTCTAACTTGCTGATGGTGAGATTGTAGTCAGAATGATTCCTGTTTCTGCTGGCTATCAGCAGGGATCCTTTCACTGAACCACTTCCCCATATCAGACACTGACCTGGCTACAGAGGTCTGGTAGCATCCACACAGCCAAGAATTGTGAGCAGACCCCAGCACACTTCTCACTGGCAGCCTTCATGGCAGACACAGCCCTCTGGGTCCCAGCAGATGCTGTTCTGCATCCTTTGAGCACTTGAAATGAATGAGGTTGTGACTCAGGTACAAGCTGCTCAGACCTTCCCATAGGAGCCACATTTCCAGGAGACAGCAATTCTCCTTCAGGCCTCACAGCAGTATGCAGAGTACCAAAGCCACCTGGGCAACAGCCCCTGGGCAGCTGTACCACTGAACCTGTCTGTAGGGAGCTGAAGTATCCTGCAGGGGGGGAGTGCTGGTGGGACAACAGGAACATGGGAGGTCATTGTGGACAGCAGGAGGCTCTAAGCTGTGGCTTCTCTTAGTGGATGCCCTCCTTCAGGAATGTATTAGAAAAATTCACAGATTGCATTGGGCTGGAAGGGACCCTCCAAGGGCATCCTGTCCAACCCCCTGCGGGCAGCAGGGACACCTCCAGCTAGAGCAGGCTGCCCAGGGACACATCCAGGCTGAGCTTGAATGTCTCCAGGGACAGAGCCTCAACCACCTCCCTGGGCAGCCTGTTCCAGTGTCTCCCCAGCGTCACTGTGCACAACTTCCTCCTGATGTCCAACCTAACTCTGCCCTGCTCCACTTTCAAACCATTGCCCCTTGGCCTATGCCCCCAGCCCCTTCTGAACAGTCCCTCCCCAGCCTGCCTGCAGCTCCCCTGCAGATATGGAATGTAGCTCTAAGGTCACCCCAGACCCATCTTGATTTTGAAATCAGTGGTGAATCTACACTAAGTCCTGGTATGTTTGGAGTAGATGATCTCTAAGGTCCCTTCCAACCTGAGCCATTCTATGACTCTATGATAGTTCAGTTGCACACCAGGGGGTTCAAGGCTGTCTGAGGCTTCCTAGGACATCTCAGATGTCCACACTTCCTGACACATTTGAAACACACCAGCGGGAGGCCACTGAGGATCACAAAGCACCTTAGAGAGCCCCAGCAGTCGCTGTGTGAGCAGCTGAAATCAGCCTCTTCTGCCTGTCTTGCTTCAGTCCTGGCCACTGAAGCCCGCTCAGACTTTGTCCTTTACCCTCAGGCGTCTGCTCTTGCATAGATGTTTACAGCCTGCAGAGGACTCACCCTGGTAGTTCTTTCCTGTGTAACTAAAGAGTTCACTGAGAAGCTTCAGGGAGTAGCTGCAGGTTAGAGGCAGCAGTGACCTCCTCAGGAGCATGGCTCCTAACAGTTTGATCCCCACAGCTCCTGTGTTTGACTGGGTCGTGAACAACTTCACCCCTGCTGCCCTGCTGCTCAGCATTTCCTAGGTGCTGTCATCATTTGGCATAGCACCAATGTTAAAGCATTTTAGTGCCTTAGCCCCAAGCCTCCTCAGCTCAACATCACAGCAAGGAACAGCTGAAGGTTCACAAGAGCCACAGCAGCTGAGAAAAAATCATAAACCTCATCAGCTTCAGAGCTTTGTCCTAAATGTGTCCTTTTGCTTCTCCATATCATGCAGTCAGAGATTCACAGAATGGCTTAGAACTGAAGGGACCTCAGAGCTCATCTACTCCAACCTCTCTGCTATGGGCAGGGACACCTCTCAGCTAGACTTGGTTCATCCAACCTGGCCTTGAACACCCCCAGGCAGGAGGCAGCCACAGCCTCCCTGGGCAGCCTGTGCCAGAGTCTCACCACCCTCACCCTGAAGAACTTCTTCCTCAGCTCCAGTCTAACTCTGGTCTGCCTCAGCTTCAAACCATTCCCCCTTGGCCTGTCTCTGGACACCCTCAGGAAAAGTTCCTCTCAGCCTTCCTGCAGGATCCCTTCAGGTCCTGGCAGGCAGCTCTAAGGTCCCCTGGAGCCTTCTCCTTTCCAGGCTGAACATCTCCAGCTCCCTCAGCCTGGCCTCACAGCAGAGCTGCTCCAGCCCTTGGATCATCTTTGTGGCCATCTCTGGACTCACTCCACCAGCTCTGTATCCTTCTCCTGCTGGGGACACCAGAACTGGAGGCAGGATTGGAGGTGTTGTCTCAGCAGAGCAGAGTCAACGGGCAGAAGAACCTCCCCAGACCTGCTGGCCACACTTTCCTTGATGTCCCCCAGAATACCATTAGCCCTCATTGCTGTCCCATGCAGAACTTGCTGCCCACCAGCACCCCAAGCTCTTTCTCCATGGAGCTGCTTCCCAGGAGGTCACCTCTAGTCTGCACTGGTGTCTGCTGTTGTCCCTCCCCAGCTGCAGGACTCTGCCCCTGTCCTTACTGAACCTCAGGAGGTTCCTCTCTGCCCAGCTCTCCGCCTGCCCAGGTCTCACTGGATGGCAGCACAGCCTGAGGGGTCTCAGCCACCCCTCCAGTTTGGTGTCAGCAGCAAACTGGCTGAGGGTCCCCTCTGTGTCCTCATCCAGGTTGCTGAGGGAACTCACCTGAGCCCTGGCTGTTGGGAGCTCATCACTCAAGTGATGTCCCCTCTGCTTCTTGTCATTAACAGTGGCAGGCTCACAGTCTTGCCAGTACCCAAACCATTTGCCCAATCCAATAAGGAGCTAACATCAACCCTCCCAAGCCTCTAAAATCTTGCTGCTGTTCCAGTCTGAAAAGCCACCCTTAACATGATTGTGTTCCTGAGTCCTGGAACTCTTGGCTGTGCATTACCAGCACTGGGTGATGATAAACCACTGAATTTTCTGCGGCTGCTAATAAAGAGAATCCTTAGCTATCACTGGAGTCCAAAATGCTCTTTCACCTCCACCTGATGCTCAAACACTACCTGTCTGCTTTTCTCCCACACACAAAGATGGAAGAGAAATATTCATTTAATACTCCTCTGTTTCCTAGCAAAACATAATAGTTTTGATTATTTTTACCTTAGCTGACCCTAAATTTCTGATTGTTCTGCTTCCATTGCTCACTGCAGGGCAGAGGTGACCTATTCAGATGAATCAAGACCAATAGACATTTATTGGCCTTTACCTTACTGTGTGGAAGTGATCGTTGCAGGCCAAGCAGCCCAGAGAACCAAGCATCATTTCAAATCTCCCAGCACACACCAAACCCAAGTCAAAAGCACCAAAATGTTGCTTTATTTTAGCCAAGGTCAGCTTCTAGCTTTGTAGAGGGGGGGTGGAACCCCCTGCTTAACATAGCTCCCAGAAATGACCCTACTGGAGAGCACCAACTCAGTCACCTTGTTGGCAGGTGGACTTCCTTCTCGTTCCAAAAATCAAATGAGGAAGGATTAAAGAGGGACAGGGATTTGCTGGAGAGAGTCCAAGAGAGGGCTACAAGGATGCTGAAGGGACTGGAGCACTGCCTGGGGAGGAGAGGCTGAGAGCCCTGGGGATGTTTAGTCTGGAGAGGAGAAGGCTGAGAGGGATCTGATCAATGTCTATCAATAGCTGAGGGCTGGGGGTCAGGAGGGAGGGGACAGGGACAGGCTCTGATCAGTTGTGCCCTGGGATAGGACAAGGGGCAGTGGATGGAAACTGCAGCACAGGAGGTTCTACCTCAACATCAGGAGGAACTTCTTGAGTGTGAGGGTCCCAGAGCCCTGGAACAGGCTGCCCAGAGAGGTTGTGGAGTCTCCTGCTCTGGAGCCTTTCCAGCCCTGTCTGGATGTGTTCCTGTGTGACCTGTGCTGGATTCTCTGGTCCTGCTCTGGCAGGGGGTTAGACTGGAAGTCCCTTCCAACCCCTAACATCCTGTGAGCCTGTAAATTTGTGGGATCAGAGTGGGGATTATAAAATATTTTCCATGAATCTAAAGCCTGAGGAGAGGCAGAAGGAATGCAGGGAGCTAAGGGCTTCTGCAAAAGTGTTCCCAAACACCCAGAGTGTGTGCTTAATACCCCCACAAACAGGTGACTTCCTTCTGTCTCCCACCTGGCTCCTCTTTCTCCCCAGACCCAAAGCCCAGCTTCTTTCCCAGTTTTGGTAGAATCACTGCTGATAGGCAGTTACTGAAGCCTGGCCACATCCCTTTGTCCTCCCAAGCTCTGAAATCCCTCTTGTCAGTGTCTTGCTCCCAAGGTGTCTGTTTAATCCCAGCTCTGGGTATCTTACAGAGGCTGCAAACAATGAAGCTTTTATCACAACTCTGCCTAATCAGTCCTTAACAAGCTCTCACTCAGGAAGGGACTAGGCAGGCTAAAACTAACCTGAGGGGGTAAAAATAAAGCTTAGGGGGAAAAAAAAAAAAAGGGATTGGGAAAAGGGTGTTCCTCTCCACCTGGCCCAGTGCCCCTCTCCATGCTCACAGGAACACTTGTGTGAGCACAGCAGCCAGCAGTGGACACAGAGGAGAACTTCTTTCAGCTCACAGCAGCCTAAAGTGCTGTAGCTTGGGCCAAGCTCTGATTTGCTCTTTGCTTTGTGGTGGAGGCCAGGGGCTCCCTGATGCTCAGCACCAGAGAAATG